>NC_048570.1:98425581-98470581 GCF_013265735.2 Oncorhynchus mykiss | reverse complement strand
GAGGTAGCTTAATAACTACTATAAAACCACAACTCAATAGAGAGGTAGCTTAATAACTACTATAAAACCACAACTCAATAGAGAGGTAGCTTAATAACTACTATAAAACCACACATCAATAGAGAGGTAGCTTAATAACTACTATAAAACCACACATCAATAGAGAGGTAGCTTAATAACTACTATAAAACCACAACTCAGTAGAGAGGTAGCTTAATAACTACTATAAAACCACAACTCAATAGAGAGGTAGCTTAATAACTACTATAAAACCACAACTCAATAGAGAGGTAGCTTAATAACTACTATAAAACCACAACTCAATAGAGAGGTAGCTTAATAACTACTATAAAACCACAACTCAATAGAGAGGTAGCTTAATAACAACTATAAAACCACAACTCAATAGAGAGGTAGCTTAATAACTACTATAAAACCACACATCAATAGAGAGGTAGCTTAATAACTACTATAAAACCACAACTCAGTAGAGAGGTAGCTTAATAACTACTATAAAACCACAACTCAATAGAGAGGTAGCTTAATAACTACTATAAAACCACAACTCAATAGAGAGGTAGATTAATAACTACTATAAAACCACAACTCAATAGAGAGGTAGCTTAATAACTACTATAAAACCACACATCAATAGAGAGGTAGCTTAATAACTACTATAAAACCACAACTCAATAGAGAGGTAGCTTAATAACTACTATAAAACCACACATCAATAGAGAGGTAGCTTAATAACTACTATAAAACCACAACTCAATAGAGAGGTAGCTTAATAACTACTATAAAACCACAACTCAATAGAGAGGTAGCTTAATAACTACTATAAAACCACAACTCAGTAGAGAGGTAGCTTAATAACTACTATAAAACCACAACTCAATAGAGAGGTAGCTTAATAACTACTATAAAACCACAACTCAATAGAGAGGTAGCTTAATAACTACTATAAAACCACACATCAATAGAGAGGTAGCTTAATAACTACTATAAAACCACAACTCAGTAGAGAGGTAGCTTAATAACAACTATAAAACCACACATCAATAGAGAGGTAGCTTAATAACTACTATAAAACCACAACTCAGTAGAGAGGTAGCTTAATAACTACTATAAAACCACAACTCAGTAGAGAGGTAGCTTAATAACTACTATAAAACCACACATCAGTAGAGAGGTAGCTTAATAACTACTATAAAACCACAACTCAGTAGAGAGGTAGCTTAATAACTACTATAAAACCACAACTCAATAGAGAGGTAGCTTAATAACTACTATAAAACCACAACTCAATAGAGAGGTAGCTTAATAACTACTATAAAACCACAACTCAATAGAGAGGTAGCTTAATAACTACTATAAAACCACAACTCAATAGAGAGGTAGCTTAATAACAACTATAAAACCACAACTCAGTAGAGAGGTAGCTTAATAACTACTATAAAACCACAACTCAATAGAGAGGTAGCTTAATAACTACTATAAAACCACAACTCAATAGAGAGGTAGCTTAATAACTACTATAAAACCACAACTCAATAGAGAGGTAGCTTAATAACTACTATAAAACCACACATCAATAGAGAGGTAGCTTAATAACTACTATAAAACCACAACTCAATAGAGAGGTTGCTTAATAACTACTATAAAACCACAACTCAATAGAGAGGTAGCTTAATAACTACTATAAAACCACACATCAATAGAGAGGTAGCTTAATAACTACTATAAAACCACAACTCAATAGAGAGGTAGCTTAATAACTACTATAAAACCACAACTCAATAGAGAGGTAGCTTAATAACTACTATAAAACCACAACTCAATAGAGAGGTAGCTTAATAACTACTATAAAACCACACATCAGTAGAGAGGTAGCTTAATAACTACTATAAAACCACACATCAATAGAGAGGTAGCTTAATAACTACTATAAAACCACAACTCAATAGAGAGGTAGCTTAATAACTACTATAAAACCACAACTCAATAGAGAGGTAGCTTAATAACTACCATAAAACCACAACTCAGTAGAGAGGTAGCTTAATAACTACTATAAAACCACACATCAATAGAGAGGTAGCTTAATAACTACTATAAAACCACACATCAATAGAGAGGTAGCTTAATAACTACTATAAAACCACACATCAATAGAGAGGTAGCTTAATAACTACTATAAAACCACAACTCAATAGAGAGGTAGCTTAATAACTACTATAAAACCACACATCAATAGAGAGGTAGCTTAATAACTACTATAAAACCACACATCAATAGAGAGGTAGCTTAATAACAACTATAAAACCACAACTCAATAGAGAGGTAGCTTAATAACTACTATAAAACCACAACTCAATAGAGAGGTAGCTTAATAACTACTATAAAACCACACATCAGTAGAGAGGTAGCTTAATAACTACTATAAAACCACAACTCAATAGAGAGGTAGCTTAATAACTACTATAAAACCACACATCAATAGAGAGGTAGCTTAATAACTACTATAAAACCACACATCAATAGAGAGGTAGCTTAATAACTACCATAAAACCACAACTCAGTAGAGAGGTAGCTTAATAACTACTATAAAACCACAACTCAATAGAGAGGTAGCTTAATAACTACTATAAAACCACAACTCAATAGAGAGGTAGCTTAATAACTACCATAAAACCACAACTCAGTAGAGAGGTAGCTTAATAACTACTATAAAACCACAACTCAATAGAGAGGTAGCTTCTGGGACCTTTCTACTCAAAATGTTTTTAAAAAAATCACAGATTGACGGGTTTAGGATTGTGCTCCGTTTATCTGTATGAAAAAGGGGGTCCCTCAGTAGGTGAAATGTCATGAATCTCCTCCCGGCTTCAGTCGCGGTAACAGCCACCGTTTTGACATCAACTGTCTAGCGTGGTCTATAAAACACATTTAAATGATCTCTGTTGTTGTTGTTGTTTTTTTTTTTGTTTTTTTTTTTTTACAAACTTCCTGAAACATCTAAACAGAAGATGGCGCGATAAGCACGCAGGAATGTAGGGATGCAGTGGAACACATGGAGGAGACGGAGGGGAATTGAACTGACTTCACAGCCTTGTTTTTCATTACTGACTGATTACTGGTTAAACTAGGGAACCTTTAACCGAGGAAGTTGACCAATCACTGATGTTCCGCCTCCCAAATGGCACCCTATTTTCAGATTTAGTGCACTACTTTTAACCGGAGCCCTATATACTCCGGTCCAAAGTAGTGCACTGTATAGGGAATAGGGCTCTGGTCTATAGTAGTACCACTATATAGGGAATAGGGCTCTGGTCTATAGTAGTACCACTATATAGGGAATAGGGCTCTGGTCTAAAGTAGTACCACTATATAGGGAATAGGGCTCTGGTCTATAGTAGTACCACTATATAGGGAATAGGGCTCTGGTCTATAGTAGTACCACTATATAGGGAATAGGGCTCTGGTCTATAGTAGTACCACTATATAGGGAATAGGGCTCTGGTCTATAGTAGTACCACTATATAGGGAATAGGGCTCTGGTCTATAGTAGTACCACTATATAGGGAATAGGGCTCTGGTCTATAGTAGTACCACTGTATAGGGAATAGGGCTCTGGTCTATAGTAGTGTACTATATAGGGGAATAGGGTGCCATTTTGAGAAGCCTCAGTGATTGGCTCAGCTCTCATGCAGGACGGTGAAAACGAGACTCCTTGTGAACTCAGCCAACCCACGTGGTGTGAAGCAACAGACAGTCCGAGGTTTTCCTCCAAAAAACATACAAGAAAAAAAAACATTTTTTCCCGAAACAAATCACAGCCATTCGGGACACATTTTGTAATAAATATGCACGCGTGTAATTTCTGATACTCACAGAGGGACAATTTCGATCGATTTCAGCAACAACAAGACTTAAAACATTGAACTGGCAGACAGACAGACACGGATTGGATCCATCTGTGAGACAGTTATAAGGGTCCCAAATGACACCATATTCCCTATTTGGTGCACTACTTTAGGACCAGAGCCCTATGACAGCCTATTCCCTATATAGTGCACTACTTTGGACCAGAGCCCTATGACAGCCTATTTCCTATATAGTGCACTACTTTAGGACCAGAGCCCTATGACAGCCTATTCCCTATATAGTGCACTACTTTGGACCAGAGCCCTATGACAGCCTATTCCCTATATAGTGCACTACTTTGGGACCAGAGCCCTATGACACCCTATTCCCTATTTGGTGCACTACTTTAGGACCAGAGCCCTATGACAGCCTATTCCCTATTTGGTGCACTACTTTGGACCAGAGCCCTATGACAGCCTATTCCCTATTTGGTGCACTACTTTGGGACCAGAGCCCTATGACAGCCTATTCCCTATATAGTGCACTACTTTGGACCAGAGCCCTATGACAGCCTATTCCCTATATAGTGCACTACTTTGGACCAGAGCCCTATGACACCCTATTCCCTATTTGGTGCACTACTTTAGGACCAGAGCCCTATGACAGCCTATTCCCTATATAGTGCACTACTTTGGACCAGAGCCCTATGACAACCTATTCCCTATATAGTGCACTACTTTGGACCAGAGCCCTATGACAGCCTATTTCCTATATAGTGCACTACTTTAGGACCAGAGCCCTATGACAGCCTATTTCCTATATAGTGCACTACTTTAGGACCAGAGCCCTATGACAGCCTATTCCCTATATAGTGCACTACTTTGGACCAGAGCCCTATGACACCCTATTCCCTATTTGGTGCACTACTTTAGGACCAGAGCCCTATGACAGCCTATTCCCTATATAGTGCACTACTTTAGGACCAGAGCCCTATGACAGCCTATTCCCTATATAGTGCACTACTTTAGGACCAGAGCCCTATGACAGCCTATTCCCTATTTGGTGCACTACTTTAGGACCAGAGCCCTATGACAGCCTATTCCCTATTTGGTGCACTACTTTAGGACCAGAGCCCTATGACAGCCTATTCCCTATTTGGTGCAATACTTTAGGACCAGAGCCCTATGACAGCCTATTCCCTATTTGGTGCACTACTTTAGGACCAGAGCCCTATGACAGCCTATTCCCTATTTGGTGCACTACTTTAGGACCAGAGCCCTATGACAGCCTATTCCCTATTTGGTGCACTACTTTAGGACCAGAGCCCTATGACAGCCTATTCCCTATTTGGTGCACTACTTTAGGACCAGAGCCCTATGACAGCCTATTCCCTATTTGGTGCAATACTTTAGGACCAGAGCCCTATGACAGCCTATTCCCTATTTGGTGCACTACTTTAGGACCAGAGCCCTATGACAGCCTATTCCCTATATAGTGCACTACTTTAGGACCAGAGCCCTATGACAGCCTATTCCCTATATAGTGCACTACTTTGGACCAGAGCCCTATGACACCCTATTCCCTATTTGGTGCACTACTTTAGGACCAGAGCCCTATGACAGCCTATTCCCTATATAGTGCACTACTTTGGACCAGAGCCCTATGACAGCCTATTCCCTATATAGTGCACTACTTTGGACCAGAGCCCTATGACAGCCTATTCCCTATATAGTGCACTACTTTGGACCAGAGCCCTATGACACCCTATTCCCTATTTGGTGCACTACTTTAGGACCAGAGCCCTATGACACCCTATTCCCTATTTGGTGCACTACTTTAGGACCAGAGCCCTATGACAGCCTATTCCCTATATAGTGCACTACTTTGGGACCAGAGCCCTATGACAGCCTATTCCCTATATAGTGCACTACTTTAGGACCAGAGCCCTATGACAGCCTATTCCCTATTTGGTGCACTACTTTAGGACCAGAGCCCTATGACAGCCTATTCCCTATTTGGTGCAATACTTTAGGACCAGAGCCCTATGACAGCCTATTCCCTATTTGGTGCACTACTTTAGGACCAGAGCCCTATGACAGCCTATTCCCTATTTGGTGCACTACTTTAGGACCAGAGCCCTATGACAGCCTATTCCCTATTTGGTGCACTACTTTAGGACCAGAGCCCTATGACAGCCTATTCCCTATTTGGTGCACTACTTTAGGACCAGAGCCCTATGACAGCCTATTCCCTATTTGGTGCAATACTTTAGGACCAGAGCCCTATGACAGCCTATTCCCTATTTGGTGCACTACTTTAGGACCAGAGCCCTATGACAGCCTATTCCCTATATAGTGCACTACTTTAGGACCAGAGCCCTATGACAGCCTATTCCCTATTTGGTGCACTACTTTAGGACCAGAGCCCTATGACAGCCTATTCCCTATATAGTGCACTACTTTAGGACCAGAGCCCTATGACAGCCTATTCCCTATATAGTGCACTACTTTGGACCAGAGCCCTATGACACCCTATTCCCTATTTGGTGCACTACTTTAGGACCAGAGCCCTATGACAGCCTATTCCCTATATAGTGCACTACTTTGGACCAGAGCCCTATGACAGCCTATTCCCTATATAGTGCACTACTTTGGACCAGAGCCCTATGACAGCCTATTCCCTATATAGTGCACTACTTTGGACCAGAGCCCTATGACACCCTATTCCCTATTTGGTGCACTACTTTAGGACCAGAGCCCTATGACACCCTATTCCCTATTTGGTGCACTACTTTAGTACCAGAGCCCTATGACAGCCTATTCCCTATATAGTGCACTACTTTGGGACCAGAGCCCTATGACAGCCTATTCCCTATATAGTGCACTACTTTAGGACCAGAGCCCTATGACAGCCTATTCCCTATTTGGTGCACTACTTTAGGACCAGAGCCCTATGACAGCCTATTCCCTATATAGTGCACTACTTTGGGACCAGAGCCCTATGACAGCCTATTCCCTATTTGGTGCACTACTTTGGACCAGAGCCCTATGACAGCCTATTCCCTATTTGGTGCACTACTTTGGACCAGAGCCCTATGACAGCCTATTCCCTATATAGTGCACTACTTTAGGACCAGAGCCCTATGACAGCCTATTCCCTATATAGTGCACTACTTTGGACCAGAGCCCTATGACAGCCTATTCCCTATATAGTGCACTACTTTGGGACCAGAGCCCTATGACAGCCTATTCCCTATATAGTGCACTACTTTGGACCAGAGCCCTATGACAGCCTATTCCCTATATAGTGCACTACTTTGGACCAGAGCCCTATGACAGCCTATTCCCTATATAGTGCACTACTTTGGACCAGAGCCCTATGGAGATAGGGAGCCATCTGAGAGGCAGACGAGGTCTCCTGGTAACACTTACTGCAGCACTAACAAAGCTGTTGTAAGAGACGCCAAGCCGCACAGCTTGCCTCGCCTCGGCCACAGGGCACACTCCTCCTCTTTCACCTTCATCTCCCTCTCTCCCTGTCTTCCTCTGTCCCTCCTCCTCCTCTTTCACCTTCATCTCCCTCTCTCCCTGTCTTCCTCTGTCCCTCCTCCCTTCCTCCTCCTCTTTCACCTGCATCTACTTCTCTCCCTGTCTTCCTCTGTCCCTCCTCCTCTTTCACCTTCATCTCCCTCTCTCCCTGTCTTCCTCTGTCCCTCCTCCCTTTCTCCTCCTCTTTCACCTTCATCTCCCTCTCTCCCTGTCTTCCTCTGTCCCTCCTCCTCCTCTTTCACCTTCATCTCCCTCTCTCCCTGTCTTCATCTGTCCCTCCTCCTCCTCTTTCACCTGCATCTCCCTCTCTCCCTGTCTTCCTCTGTCCCTCCTCCCTTCCTCCTCCTCTTTCACCTGCATCTACTTCTCTCCCTGTCTTCCTCTGTCCCTCCTCCTCTTTCACCTTCATCTCCCTCTCTCCCTGTCTTCCTCTGTCCCTCCTCCCTTCCTCCTCCTCTTTCACCTTCATCTCCCTCTCTCCCTGTCTTCCTCTGTCCCTCCTCCTCCTCTTTCACCTTCATCTCCCTCTCTACCTGTCTTCCTCTGTCCCTCCTCCCTTCCTCCTCCTCTTTCACCTGCATCTACTTCTCTCCCTGTCTTCCTCTGTCCCTCCTCCTCTTTCACCTGCATCTCCCTCTCTCCCTGTCTTCCCCTGTCCCTCCTCCTCTTTCACCTGCATCTACTTCTCTCCCTGTCTTCCTCTGTCCCTCCTCCTCTTTCACCTTCATCTCCCTCTCTCCCTGTCTTCCTCTGTCCCTCCTCCCTTCCTCCTCCTCTTTCACCTGCATCTCCCTCTCTCCCTGTCTTCCCCTGTCCCTCCTCCTCTTTCACCTTCATCTCCCTCTCTCCCTGTCTTCCTCTGTCCCTCCTCCCTTCCTCCTCCTCTTTCACCTGAATCTACTTCTCTCCCTGTCTTCCTCTGTCCCTCCTCCTCTTTCACCTTCATCTCCCTCTCTCCTTGTCTTCCTCTGTCCCTCCTCTCCTTTCACCTTCATCTCCCTCTCTCCCTGTCTTCCTCTGTCCCTCCTCCTCTTTCACCTTCATCTCCCTCTCTCCCTGTCTTCCTCTGTCCCTCCTCCTCTTTCACCTTCATCTCCCTCTCTCCCTGTCTTCCACTGTCCCTCCTCCTCTTTCACCTTCATCTCCCTCTCTCCCTGTCTTCCTCCCTTCCTCCTCCTCTTTCACCTTCATCTCCCTCTCTCCCTGTCTTCCTCTGTCCCTCCTCCTCTTTCACCTGCATCTCCCTCTCTCCCTGTCTTCCTCCCTTCCTCCTCCTCTTTCACCTGCATCTCCCTCTCTCCCTGTCTTCCTCTGTCCCTCCTCCTCTTTCACCTTCATCTCCCTCTCTCCCTGTCTTCCTCCCTTCCTCCTCCTCTTTCACCTGCATCTCCCTCTCTCCCTGTCTTCCTCTGTCCCTCCTCACTTCCTCCTCCTCTTTCACCTGCATCTCCCTCTCTCCCTGTCTTCCTCTGTCCCTCCTCCTCTTTCACCTTCATCTCCCTGTCTTCCTCTGTCGCTCCTCCTCTTTCACCTTCATCTCCCTCTCTCCCTGTCTTCCTCTGTCCCTCCTCTTTCACCTTCATCTCCCTCTCTCCCTGTCTTCCTCTGTCCCTCCTCCTCTTTCACCTGCATCTCCCTCTCTCCCTGTCTTCCTCTGTCCCTTCTCCTCTTTCACCTTCATCTCCCTCTCTCCCTGTCTTCCTCCCTTCCTCCTCCTCTTTCACCTGCATCTCCCTCTCTCCCTGTCTTCCTCCCTTCCTCCTCCTATTTCACCTGCATCTCCCTCTCTCCCTGTCTTCCTCTGTCCCTCCTCCCTTCCTCCTCCTCTTTCACCTGCATCTCCCTCTCTCCCTGTCTTCCTCTGTCCCTCCTCCTCTTTCACCTTCATCTCCCTCTCTCCCTGTCTTCCTCCCTTCCTCCTCCTCTTTCACCTGCATCTCCCTCTCTCCCTGTCTTCCTCTGTCCCTCCTCCCTTCCTCCTCCTCTTTCACCTGCATCTCCCTCTCTCCCTGTCTTCCTCTGTCCCTCCTCCTCTTTCACCTTCATCTCCCTGTCTTCCTCTGTCGCTCCTCCTCTTTCACCTTCATCTCCCTCTCTCCCTGTCTTCCTCTGTCCCTCCTCTTTCACCTTCATCTCCCTCTCTCCCTGTCTTCCTCTGTCCCTCCTCCCTTCCTCCTCCCCACTCACCTGCATCTTGAGTGCGGAGAGGCACTGAACAGACACACAGTCTCCAGTGTTAATGACACTTCCATAATCTCCCCTTTCCTCCTCCTCCTTCTACTCTCCTCTCTCCTATCTCCTCCCTCCTCTCTCCTCTCTCCTCTATCCTCTCTCCTATCTCCTCCCTCCTCTCTCCTCCCTACTCATTCCTCCCACCTCCCTCTTCCTCCCTCCCTTCATCTCCCTCCCTTCTCCTCCCTTCATCCCTCGGATGCTCCTACAAACCTGTTATCTCAGTCGAGGGGGGGGGGGAGCTTTATGTCGTGCTGCTTTAAAAACCCTTCTTCCTCTCTTAAAAACAAACAGATAAGGTGTTTTGAGGCTGAGCTCCTCTACAAAGCACTTTGTGAAAACGGCTGATGTAAAAAGTGCTTTAGAAATACATGTGATTGATTGATCTTAGAACAGATCTTAGTACAGATCTTAGTACAGATCTTAGAACAGATCTTAGAACAGATCTTAGTACAGATCTTAGTACAGATCTTAGAACAGATCTTAGAACAGATCTTAGAACAGATCTTAGTACAGATCTTAGAACAGATCTTAGAACAGATCTTAGAACAGATCGTAGAACAGATCTTAGAACAGATCGTAGAACAGATCTCAGAACAGATCGTAGAACAGATCGTAGAACAGATCTTAGAACAGATCTTAGTACAGATCTTAGATCTTAGAACAGATCTTAGTACAGATCTTAGAACTTAGAACAGATCTTAGAACAGATCTTAGTACAGATCTTAGTACAGATCTTAGATCTTAGAACAGATCTTAGTACAGATCATAAAACAGATCTTAGAACGGATCTTAGAACAGATCTTAGAACAGATCTTAGTACAGATCTTAGAACTTAGAACAGATCTTAGTACAGATCTTAGAACTTAGAACAGATCTTAGTACAGATCATAAAACAGATCTTAGAACGGATCTTAGAACAGATCTTAGAACAGATCTTAGAACAGATCTTAGAACAGATCTTAAAACAGATCTTAGAACAGATCATGTAAACCCATTTAAATCCCTCTTCTCTCTCTCTTGGTCATGTGTCTTGTCCTGCATGTAGGATATGTCTCTAATGGTACCCTATTCCCTATGTAGTGCACTACTTTAGACCAGGGCCATATGGTAGAGCACTACTTTAGACCAGGGCCCTATGGTAGTGCACTACTTTAGAACAGGACCCTATGGTAGTGCACTACTTTAGACCAGGGCCATATGGTAGTGCACTACTTTAGACCAGGGCCCTATGGTAGTGCACTACTATCCCGTGTCCTGGCCATGTCCTGGTCGTGTCCTGGCCGTGTCCTATCCCGTGTCTTGGAAGTGTCCTGGTCGTGTGCTGGCCGTGTCCTCCCCTGTGTCCTATCCCGTGTCCTGGCCGTGTCCTATCCTGTGTCCTGGCCGAGTCCTGGCTGTGTCCTGGCCGTGTCCTGGTCGTGTCCTGGCCGTGTCCTGGCCGTGTCCTATCCTTTGTCCTGGCCATGTCCTGGTCGTGTCCTGGCCGTGTCCTATCCCGTGTCCTATCCCGTGTCCTGGCCATGTCCTGGCCGTGTCCTATCCCGTGTCTTGGACGTGTCCTGGTTGTGTGCTGGCCGTGTCCTCTCCTGTGTCCTATCCCGTGTCCTGGCCGTGTCCTATCCTGTGTCCTGGCCGTGTCCTGGCCGTGTCCTGGCCGTGTCCTGGTCGTGTCCTGGCCGTGTCCTGGCCGTGTCCTATCCTTTGTCCTGGCCATGTCCTGGTCGTGTCCTGGCCGTGTCCTATCCCGTGTCCTATCCCGTGTCCTGGCCATGTCCTGGTCGTGTCCTGTCCGTGTCCTATCCCGTGTCTTGGCCGTGTCCTGGTCGTGTGCTGGCCGTGTCCTATCCCGTGTCCTGGCCGTGTCCTGGCCGTGTCCTATCCCGTGTCCTGGCCGTGTCCTGGCCGTGTCCTGGCCGTGTCCTGGTCGTGTCCTGGCCGTGTCCTGGCCATGTTCTGGAGTTGTCCTGGCTGTGTCCTATCCCGTTTCCTGAACGTGTTCTGGCCGTGTCCTGGTCATGTCCTGAATGTGTCCTGGCCGTGTCCTATCCCTTGACCTGGCCGTGTCCTGGCCGTGTCCTATCCCTTGACCTGGCCGTGTCCTGGCCGTGTCCTGGCCGTGTCCGATCCCGTGTCCTGGTCGTATCCTGCCCGTATCCTATCCCGTGTCCTGGCCGTGTCCTGGCCGTGTTCTATCCCGTGTCCTGGTCGTGTCCTGGCCGTGTCCTGGTCATGTCCTATCCTGTGTCCTGGCCATGTCCTATCCCATCCCAATGCCCGTGTCCTGCAGGTACGTAGGTATGTTTTTCCTGTAACTAACACCACCTGGCAGTGAACAGTGATTATATAAAGAGAATGTACTATTGTGGTGTGTGTGTGTGTGTGTGTGTGTGTGTGTGTGTGTGTGTGTGTGTGTGTGTGTGTGTGTGTGTGCGCGTGTGTGTGTGGATATTTATGTTATATTTCAGGAAGCAGGTTTCTCTGTATCTCTCTTCTTGGGACTCGGCAACACTGGACCTCCTCCAAGCACATGAGGGAAGGAGGGAGTCAACAGCCCAGAGCCCAGCTGACTGACGGAGCAGAGCCCAGCCGACTGACGGAGCAGAGAAGGAGGGAGTCAACAGCCCAGAGCCCAGCCGACTGACGGAGCAGAGAAGGAGAGAGTCAACAGCCCAGAGCCCAGCCGACTGACGGAGCAGGGAAGGAGGGAGTCAACAGCCCAGAGCCCAGCTGACTGACGGAGCAGAGCCCAGCCGACTGACGGAGCAGAGAAGGAGAGAGTCAACAGCTCAGAGCCCAGCCGACTGACGGAGCAGGGAAGGAGGGAGTCAACAGCCCAGAGCCCAGCTGACTGACGGAGCAGAAAGGAGAGAGTCAACAGCCCAGAGCCCAGCCGACTGACGGAGCAGGAAGGAGTGAAGGAGGGAGTCAACAGCCCAGAGCCCAGCTGACTGACGGAGCAGGAAGGAGTGAAGGAGGGAGTCAACAGCCCAGAGCCCAGCTGACTGACGGAGCAGGGAAGGAGTGAAGGAGGGAGTCAACAGCCCAGAGCCCAGCTGACTGACGGAGCAGAGAAGGAGGGAGTCAACAGCCCAGAGCCCACTTGACTGACGGAGCAGAGAAGGAGGGAGTCAACAGCCCAGAGCCCAGCTGACTGACGGAGCAGAGAAGGAGGGAGTCAACAGCCCAGAGCCCAGCTGACTGACGGAGCAGAGAAGGAGGGAGTCAACAGCACAGAGCCCAGCTGACTGACGGAGCAGGAAGAAGTGAAGGAGAGAGTCAACAGCCCAGAGCCCAGCCGACTGACGGAGCAGAGAAGGAGAGAGTCAACAGCCCAGAGCCCAGCCGACTGACGGAGCAGAGAAGGAGAGAGTCAACAGCCCAGAGCCCAGCCGACTGACGGAGCAGGGAAGGAGGGAGTCAACAGCCCAGAGCCCAGCTGACTGACGGAGGAGAAAGGAGTGAAGGAGGGAGTCAACAGCCCAGAGCCCAGCCAACTGACGGAGCAGGAAGGAGTGAAGGAGGGAGTCAACAGCCCAGAGCCCAGCCAACTGACGGAGCAGGAAGGAGTGAAGGAGGGAGTCAACAGCCCAGAGCCCAGCCGACTGACGGAGCAGGGAAGGAGTGAAGGAGGGAGTCAACAGCCCAGAACCCAGCTGACTGACGGAGCAGGAAGGAGTGAAGGAGGGAGTCAACAGCCCAGAGCCAAGCCGACTGACGGAGCAGGGAAGGAGTGAAGGAGGGAGTCAACAGCCCAGAGCCCAGCCGACTGACGGAGCAGGAAGGAGTGAAGGAAGGAGTCAACAGCCCAGAGCCCAGCTGACTGACGGAGCAGAGAAGGAGAGAGTCAACAGCCCAGAGCCCAGCCGACTGACGGAGCAGGGAAGGAGGGAGTCAACAGCCCAGAGCCCAGCTGACTGACAGAGCAGGAAGGAGTGAAGGAGGGAGTCAACAGCCCAGAGCCCAGCCGACTGACGGAGCAGAGAAGGAGAGAGTCAACAGCCCAGAGCCCAGCCGACTGACGGAGCAGAGAAGGAGGGAGTCAACAGCCCAGAGCCCAGCTGACTGACGGAGCAGGGAAGGAGTGAAGGAGGGAGTCAACAGCCCAGAGCCCAGCCAACTGACGGAGCAGGAAGGAGTGAAGGAGAGAGTCAACAGCCCAGAGCCCAGCCAACTGACGGAGCAGGAAGGAGTGAAGGAGGGAGTCAACAGCCCAGAGCCCAGCCGACTGACAGAGCAGAGAAGGAGAGAGTCAACAGCCCAGAGCCCAGCCGACTGACAGAGCAGAGAAGGAGAGAGTCAACAGCCCAGAGCCCAGCCGACTGACAGAGCAGGAAGGAGTGAAGAAGAGTCAACAGCCCAGAGCCCAGCCAACTGACGGAGCAGGAAGGAGTGAAGGAGGGAGTCAACAGCCCAGAGCCCAGCCGACTGACAGAGCAGAGAAGGAGTGAAGGAGGGAGAGACGTTGACAGATAGAGCTAGTTTGCATCCCAAATGCCACCCTATTCTGTGCTCTGGTCTATAGTAGTACCTCTATACAGGGAATAGGGCTCTGGTCTATAGTAGTGCCCTATATACCTCTTACAGTGAACGTGTTGCACTATATAAGGAATAAGGTGTCATTTGGGATCAGATTTTAGTGGGAGCTTTAGCCACAGATCCCAGATCCCAGATCAGCTTTAGGAATAAGGTGTAATTTGGGGATCCGATTTTAGTGGGTGCTTTAAACCACAGATCCCAGATCAGCTTTAAATGTTCAGAGTTCAAAGAAGCAGGGAGGTGAGTCAGAAACGTTGGCAATCTCATATCTGCTAGCTGAACCTGACACATTGTTGGCATGCGAGCGTCGCAGGTAACAGGAATTCCAGAGCCTCCTCCCTGCTTCACCTTGTCAACCCTGAGCTTGAGGCGTTCGTGATCCATGTCGATCTGGTACAGCTGATACTAGAGTGATTCACACTAGACCTGTCCTTAGAGTGATTCACCTCAGCCCAATCCTTAGAGTGATTCACCTCAGCCCTGTCCTTAGAGTGATTCACCCCAGCTCTGTCCTTAGAGTGATTCACCTCAGCCCAATCCTTAGAGTGATTCACCTCAGCCCAATCCTTAGAGTGATTCACCTCAGCCATGTCTTAGAGTGATTCACCCCAGCCCTGTCCTTAGAGTGATTCACCACAGCCCTGTCCTTAGAGTGATTCACCCCAGCCCTGTCCTTAGAGTGATTCACCCCAGCCCTGTCCTTAGAGTGATTCACCCCAGCCCTGTCCTTAGAGTGATTCACCCCAGCCCTGTCCGTAGAGTGATTCACCCCAGCCATGTCCTTAGAGTGATTCACCCCAGCCCTGTCTGTAGAGTGATTCACCACAGCCCTGTCCTTAGAGTGATTCACCACAGCCCTGTCCTTAGAGTGATTCACCACAGCCCTGTCCTTAGAGTGATTCACCACAGCCCTGTCCTTAGAGTGATTCACCCCAGCCCTGTCCTTAGAGTGATTCACCACAGCCCTGTCCTTAGAGTGATTCACCCCAGCCCTGTCCTTAGAGTGATTCACCACAGCCCTGTCCTTAGAGTGATTCACCACAGCCCTGTCCTTAGAGTGATTCACCACAGCCCTGTCCTTAGAGTGATTCACCCCAGGTTCCCCCCTCCCCACCCCAGCCCTGTCCTTAGAGTGATTCACCACAGGTTCCCCCCCCCAGGGAGAGGCCTTCTGCAGCTGTTTATACTGTCCTCAGAGTATCCAAACATCCACCCAGAGATGGTATCTCAAATGGCACCCTATTCCCTACTCCCTATTCCCTATTCTCTATATAGTTTAATACTTTAGACCAGGGCCCATAGGGAATAGGGAGTCTTTAGACCAGGGCCCGTAGGGAACAGGGAGTCTTTAGACCAGGGCCCGTAGGGAATAGGGAGTCTTCAGACCAGGGCCCATAGGGAATAGGGAGTCTTCAGACCAGGGCCCATAGGGAATAGGGAGTCTTTAGACCAGGGCCCGTAGGGAATAGGGAGTCTTCAGACCAGGGCCCATAGGGAATAGGGAGTCTTTAGACCAGGGCCCGTAGGGAATAGGGAGTCTTTAGACCAGGGCCCGTAGGGAATAGGGAGTCTTTAGACCAGGGCCCATAGGGAATAGGGAGTCTTTAGACCAGGGCCCATAGGGAATAGGGAGTCTTTAGACCAGGGCCCGTAGGGAATAGGGAGTCTTTAGACCAGGGCCCGTAGGGAATAGGGAGTCTTTAGACCAGGGCCCATAGGGAATAGGGAGTCTTTAGACCAGGGCCCATAGGGAATAGGGAGTCTTTAGACCAGGGCCCATAGGGAATAGGGAGTCTTTAGACCAGGGCCCATAGGGAATAGGGAGTCTTCAGACCAGGGCCCGTAGGGAATAGGGAGTCTTCAGACCAGGGCCCATAGGGAATAGGGAGTCTTTAGACCAGGGCCCATAGGGAATAGGGAGTCTTCAGACCAGGGCCCATAGGGAATAGGGAGACTTCAGACCAGGGCCCATAGGGAATAGGGAGTCTTTAGACCAGGGCCCATAGGGAATAGGGAGTCTTCAGACCAGGGCCCATAGGGAATAGGGAGTCTTCAGACCAGGGCCCATAGGGAATAGGGAGTCTTTAGACCAGGGCCCATAGGGAATAGGGAGTCTTCAGACCAGGGCCCATAGGGAATAGGGAGACTTCAGACCAGGGCCCATAGGGAATAGGGAGACTTCAGACCAGGGCCCATAGGGAATAGGGAGTCTTCAGACCAGGGCCCATAGGGAATAGGAAGTCTTTAGACCAGGGCCCATAGACCAAAGGAGGCACCATCCCACACCCTCAGACCAAAGGAGGCACCATCCCACACCCTCAGACCAATGAAGGCACCATCCCACACCCCTCCGACCAAAGGAGGAACCATTCCACACCCCAGTGACCAAAGGAGGGACCATCCCACACCCATCAGACCAAAGGAGGCACCATCCCACACCCTCAGACCAATGGAGGCACCATCCCACACCCCTCAGACCAAAGGAGGCACCATCTCACACCCTCAGACCAAAGGAGGCACCATCCCACACCCTCAGACCAAAGGAGGAACCATCCCACACCCTCAGACCAAAGGAGGCACCATCTCACACCCTCAGACCAAAGGAGGCACCATCCCACACCCACAGACCACAGGAGGCACCATCTCACACCCTCAGACCAAAGGAGGAACCATCCCACACCCCTCAGACCAATGGAGGAACCATCCCACACCCCTCAGACCAACGGAGGCACCATCCCACACCCCTCAGACCAAAGGAGGAACCATCCCACACCCCTCAGACCAATGGAGGAATCATCCCACACCCCTCAGACCAACGGAGGCACCATCCCGCACCCCTTAGACCAAAGGAGGAACCATCCCACACCCCTCAGACCCCACGCTGGTCCGCACATTAGCCCACTGGACCCGCAGCCACCACATAACTACAGGTGTGTGTTGACCCGGCTGGTTCACCGCCCACACACACACACACACACACACACACACACACACACACACACACACACACACACACACACACACACACACACACACGGCCTGGCTGATCGGTCCTTGTTAATCTCTGTTAGTGTTTCTCGTGGCGAGCGGTTGGGTGTTGCGTAACAACATTCCCAGCGCTCACCTCCTCGTCTTCCATTGGAACGGCCGTTCCCTTTTGGACCCCCCCCCCCCCCTGTGTCTGATAATGTGTCCCAGGAAAAGTAGGTTGCAACAGAACACCGTTTCCCCATCAGCTCATTTACGCTGAAGCCTCCATTGAAGCTCTGGTTTCCTGAGGGATCCATAAGAAATGGGTCACGGCCAACAGCAAGGGGTTGAGCCCATATTGGTCGACAAAGTGCATTCTGGAAAGTATTCAGACCCCTTGATTTTTTTCCCCCACATATAAAAAAAGTTACAGCCTTATTCTAAAAGGCCTTAAATATTTGTTTTCTCATCCATCTACACATAATAAGCCATAATGACATCACAATACCCCATAATGACATCACAATACCCCATAATGACATCACAATACCCCATAATGACATCACAATACCCCATAATGAGGGAATAGGGAGTCTTTAGACCAGGGCCCGTAGGGAATAGGGAGTCTTCAGACCAGGGCCCATAGGGAATAGGGAGTCTTCAGACCAGGGCCCTTAGGAAATAGGGAGTGTTCAGACCAGGGCCCATAGGGAATAGGGAGTCTTCAGACCAGGGCCCATAGGAAATAGGGAGTCTTTAGACCAGGGCCCATAGGGAATAGGGAGTCTTCAGACCAGGGCCCATAGGGAATAGGGAGTCTTCAGACCAGGGCCCATAGGGAATAGGGAGTCTTTAGACCAGGGCCCATAGGGAATAGGGAGTCTTCAGACCAGGGCCCATAGGGAATAGGGAGACTTCAGACCAGGGCCCATAGGGAATAGGGAGACTTCAGACCAGGGCCCATAGGGAATAGGGAGTCTTCAGACCAGGGCCCATAGGGAATAGGAAGTCTTTAGACCAGGGCCCATAGACCAAAGGAGGCACCATCCCACACCCTCAGACCAAAGGAGGCACCATCCCACACCCTCAGACCAATGAAGGCACCATCCCACACCCCTCCGACCAAAGGAGGAACCATTCCACACCCCAGTGACCAAAGGAGGGACCATCCCACACCCATCAGACCAAAGGAGGCACCATCCCACACCCTCAGACCAATGGAGGCACCATCCCACACCCCTCAGACCAAAGGAGGCACCATCTCACACCCTCAGACCAAAGGAGGCACCATCCCACACCCTCAGACCAAAGGAGGAACCATCCCACACCCTCAGACCAAAGGAGGCACCATCTCACACCCTCAGACCAAAGGAGGCACCATCCCACACCCACAGACCACAGGAGGCACCATCTCACACCCTCAGACCAAAGGAGGAACCATCCCACACCCCTCAGACCAATGGAGGAACCATCCCACACCCCTCAGACCAACGGAGGCACCATCCCACACCCCTCAGACCAAAGGAGGAACCATCCCACACCCCTCAGACCAATGGAGGAATCATCCCACACCCCTCAGACCAATGGAGGAACCATCCCACACCCCTCAGACCAACGGAGGCACCATCCCACACCCCTTAGACCAAAGGAGGAACCATCCCACACCCCTCAGACCCCACGCTGGTCCGCACATTAGCCCACTGGACCCGCAGCCACCACATAACTACAGGTGTGTGTTGACCCGGCTGGTTCACCGCCCACACACACACACACACACACACACACACACACACACACACACACACACACACACACACACACACACACACACACACACACACACACACACACACACACGGCCTGGCTGATCGGTCCTTGTTAATCTCTGTTAGTGTTTCTCGTGGCGAGCGGTTGGGTGTTGCGTAACAACATTCCCAGCGCTCACCTCCTCGTCTTCCATTGGAACGGCCGTTCCCTTTTGGACCCCCCCCCCCCCCTGTGTCTGATAATGTGTCCCAGGAAAAGTAGGTTGCAACAGAACACCGTTTCCCCATCAGCTCATTTACGCTGAAGCCTCCATTGAAGCTCTGGTTTCCTGAGGGATCCATAAGAAATGGGTCACGGCCAACAGCAAGGGGTTGAGCCCATATTGGTCGACAAAGTGCATTCTGGAAAGTATTCAGACCCCTTGATTTTTTTCCCCCACATATAAAAAAAGTTACAGCCTTATTCTAAAAGGCCTTAAATATTTGTTTTCTCATCCATCTACACATAATAAGCCATAATGACATCACAATACCCCATAATGACATCACAATACCCCATAATGACATCACAATACCCCATAATGACAAAGCAAAAACAGGTTTTTAGAAATTTTCACAAATGTATTAAAAATAAAAAACAGATTTACATTAGTATTCAGACCCTTTGCTATGAGACTCTAAATTGAGTTCAGGTGCATCCTGTTTCCATTGATCATCCTTGAGATGTTTCTACAAATTGATTGAAGTCCACCTGTGGTAAATTCAATTCATTGGATATGATTTGGAAAGGCACACACCTGTCTATATAAAAGGTCCCACAGTTGACAGTGCATGTCAGAGCAAAAACCAAGCCATGAGGTCAAAGGAATTGTCCGTAAAGCTCCGAGACAGGATCGTGTCGAGGCACAGATTTGGGGAAGGGTACCAAAAAATGTCTGCAGCATTGAAGGTTCCCAAGTAAAAGGCACATGACAGCCCGCTTGGAGTTTGGCAAAAGGCACCAAAAAGACTCTCAGATCATAAGAAACAAGATTCTCTGGTCTGATGAATCCAAGATTTAACTCTTTGGCCTGAAAGCCAAGCGTCATGTCTGGAGGAAACCTGTCACCATCCCTACGGTGAAGCATGGTGGTGGCAGCATCATGCTGTGGGGATGTTTTTCATCGGCAGGGACTGGGAGACTAGTCAGGATTGAAGGAAGATGAACAGAGCAAAGTACAGAGAGATCCTTGATGAAAACCTGCTCCAGAGCGCTCAGGGCCTCAGACTGGGGCAAAGGTTCACCTTCCAGCAGGACAATGACCCTAAGCACACAGCCAAGACAATGCAGGAGTGGCTTCAGGACGAGTCTCTGAATGTTCTTGAGGGGCCCAGTCAGAGCCTGGACTTGAACCCGATCGAATATCTCTGGAGAGACTTAGAAATAGCTGTGCAGCAACGCTCCCCCATCCATCCTGACAGAGCTTGAGAGGATTTGCAGAGAAGAATGTGAGAAACTCCCCAAATACAGGTGTGCCAAGCTTGTAGCGTCGTATCCAAGAAGACTCAAGGCTGTAATCACTGCCAAAGGTGCTTCAATAAGGTACTGAGTAAAGGGGTCTAAATATTTATGTAAATGTGATATTTCATTATTTTTTTTATTTTTTTTTTATACATTTGCAAACATTTCTTAAACCTATTTTTGCTTTGCCATTATGGGCTATTGTGTGTAGATTGATGAGAGGATAAAAAAAAACAATTTAATTAATTACAGAATAAAGCTGTAATGTAACAAAAAGGGTCTGAACACTTTCCTGAATGACACCGTGTGTACGGAATAAGATGCCTATTTCTCTGTGTGGATGTGTGGATGTGTGGATGTGTGGATGTTTGGATGTGTGGATGTGTGGATGTGTGGATGTGTGGATGTGTGGATGTGTGGATGTTTGGATGTGTGGATGTGTGGATGTGTGAATGTGTGGATGTGTGGATGTTTGGATGTGTGGATGTGTGGATGTGTGGATGTTTGGATGCGTGGATGCGTGGATGCGTGGATGTTTGTATGTGTGGATGTGTGGATGTTTGGATGCGTGGATGCGTGGATGAGTGGATGTGTGGATGTTTGTATGTGTGGATGTGTGGATGTTTGGATGCGTGGATGCGTGGATGCGTGGATGCGTGGATGCGTGGATGTTTGTATGTGTGGATGTTTGTATGTGTGGATGTGTGGATGTTTGGATGCGTGGATGCGTGGATGCGTGGATGCGTGGATGCGTGGATGCGTGGATGTTTGGATGTTTGTATGTGTGGATGTTTGTATGTGTGGATGTGTGGATGTGTGGATGCGTGGATGCGTGGATGCGTGGATGCGTGGATGTTTGTATGTGTGGATGTTTGTATGTGTGGATGTGTTGATGTGTGGATGTGTGGATGTGTGGATGTGTGGATGTGTGGATTTTTGGATGTGTGGATGTTTGTATGTGTGGATGTGTGGATGTGTGGATGTGTGGATGTGTGGATGTTTGTATGTGTGGATGTGTGGATGTTTGTATGTTTGGATGTTTGTATGTTTGGATGTGTGGATGTGTGGATGTGTGGATGTGTGGATGTTTGTATGTTTGTATGTGTGGATGTTTGTATGTTTGTATGTGTGGATGTGTGGATGTGTGGATTTTTGGATGTGTGGATGTTTGTATGTGTGGATGTGTGGATGTGTGGATGTGTGGATGTGTGGATGTGTGGATGTTTGTATGTTTGTATGTGTGGATGTGTGGATGTGTGGATTTTTGGATGTGTGGATGTGTGGATGTGTGGATGTGTGGATGTGTGGATGTTTGTATGTGTGGATGTTTGTATGTGTGGATGTGTGGATGTTTGTATGTTTGTATGTGTGGATGTTTGTATGTTTGTATGTGTGGATGTGTGGATGTGTGGATGTGTGGATGTGTGGATTTTTGGATGTTTGTATGTGTGGATGTGTGGATGTGTGGATGTGTGGATGTGTGGATGTGTGGATTTTTGGATGTGTGGATGTTTGTATGTTTGGATGTTTGTATGTTTGGATGTGTGGATGTTTGGATGTGTGGATGTGTGGATGTGTGGATGTGTGGATGTTTGTATGTTTGGATGTGTGGATGTTTGTATGTGTGGATGTGTGGATGTGTGGATGTTTGTATGTGTGGATTTGTGGATGTTTGTATGTGTGGATGTTTGGATGTGTGGATGTTTGTATGTGTGGGTGTGTGGATGCTCTGAGACAGTGAGGAGCAGACAGCTGCAGGAGGTTTCTCTCTCTCTAGTGTAAGGACCCCCCCCCCCCCCCATGGACCCCTCGTCATAATCTCACTGCAGCTCAACTTTCTATCAGTTAATTTCAGAGACTGATACTGTAGAGGCACTCTCTCTCCATAGTGACCAGTAAACCTAAACCCTAAACCCTAAACCCTAACATTAACACTAATTGTAGCTGTAACTCCAGCAGGTTGTTGCATATGTTAGCTGTTGCGTTTCATAGTTATTTGATCTTGTGACCGTCTATAGATCATCTATAAGGAGAAGGTCTAAATAAAGGGCGACGAAATCGGGGAAAGGAAAGATCACCCCAAGGACTTGTTGATACGTGCTGGATCACTGGGCTGGGCGGTCAATGTTAAAACAAGTTACAATCCAAGGACCCTAAATCAGATTCCATGGACCCTAAATCAGATTCCATGGACCCTAAATCAGATTCCATGGACCCTAAATCAGATTCAATGGAACCTAAATCAGATTCCATGGACCCTAAATCAGATTCCATGGACCAGAAATCAGATTCCACGGACCAGAAATCAGATTCCATGGACCATAAATTAGATTCCATGGACCCCAAATCAGATTCCATTGACCCTAAATCAGATTCCATGGACCTTAAATCAGATTCCCTGGACCCAAAACAGATTCCATGGACCCTAAATCAGATTCCATGGACCTTAAATCAGATTCCCTGTACCCAAAACAGATTCCATGGACCCTAAATCAGATTGCATGGACCCTAAATCAGATTCCACGGACCCCAAGTCAGACTCCATGGACCGTAAATCAGATTCCATGGACCCTATATCAGATTCCATGGACCCTAAATCAGATTCCACGGACACCAAGTCAGATTCCATGGACCCTAAATCAGATTCCATGGACAATAAATCAGATTCCATGGACCCTAAATCAGATTCTATGGAACCTAAATCAGATTCCATGGACGCTAGATCAGATTCCATAGACCCTTAGTCAGATTCCATAGACCCTAAATCAGATTTCATGGACCCTAAATCAGATTCCATGGACCCTAAATCAGATTCCATGGACCCTAAATCAGATTCCATGGACCCTTAGTCAGATTCCATGGACCCTAAATCAGATTCCATGGACCCTAAATCAGATTCCATGGACCCTAATTCAGAATCCATGGACCCCAAGTCAGACTCCATGGACCCTAAATCAGATTCCATGGACCCTAATTCAGATTCCATGGACCAGTGGAGACTACAGTATAGTATCACACTAAGACTGTACTGAGTGGAGACTACAGTATAGCATCACACAAAGCCTGTACTCAGTGGAGACCACAGTGTAGTATCACACTAAGCCTGTACTCAGTGGAGACTACAGTATAGTATCACACTAAGCCTGAACTATAAGCCTGTACTGAGGGGAGACTACATTACAGTATCACACTAAGCCTGTACTATAAGCCTGTACTCAGTGGAGACTACAGTATAGCATCACACTAAGCCTGTACTATAAGCCTGTACTGAGGGGAGACTACATTACAGTATCACACTAAGCCTGTACTATAAGCCTGTACTCAGTGGAGACTACAGTATAGCACCACACTAAGCCTGTACTCAGTGGAGACTACAGTATAGTATCACACTAAGACTGTACTATAAGACTGTACTCAGTGGAGACTACAGTATAGTATCACACTAAGCCTGTACTCAGTGGAGACTAAAGTATAGTATCACACTAAGCCTGTACTATAAGCCTGTATTGAGTGGAGACTACAGTATAGTATCACACTAAGACTGTAATATGAGACTGTACTCAGTGGAGACTACAGTATAGCATCACACTAAGCATGTACTGAGTGGAGACTACAGTATAGCATCACACTAAGACTGTACTATAAGACTGTACTCAGTGGAGACTACAGTATAGTATCACACTAAGCCTGTACTATAAGCCTGTACTGAGTGGAGACTACAGTATAGTATCACACTAAGCCTGTACTCAGTGGAGACTACAGTATAGTATCACACTAAGCCTGTACTATAAGCCTGTACTCAGTGGAGACTACAGTATAGTATCACACTAAGCCTGTACTCATTGGAGACTACAGTATAGCATCACACTAAGCCTTTACTCAGTGGAGACTACAGTATAGTATCACACTAAGCCTGTACTCAGTGGAGACTACAGTATAGTATCACACTAAGCCTGTACTCAGTGGAGACTACAGTATAGCATCACACTAAGCCCGTACTCAGTGGAGACTACAGGATAGTATCACACTAAGCCTGTACTCAGTGCACCAGAGGCCGTCACACTAAGCCTGTACTCAGTGGAGACTACAGTATAGCACCACACTAAGCCTGTACTCAGTGGAGACTACAGTATAGTATCACACTAAGCCTGTACTCAGTGGAGACTACAGTATAGCACCACACTAAGCCTGTACTCAGTGGAGACTACAGTATAGTATCACACTAAGCCTGTACTCAGTGGAGACTACAGTATAGCACCACACTAAGCCTGTACTCAGTGGAGACTACAGTATAGTATCACACTAAGCCTGTACTCAGTGGAGACTACAGTATAGCACCACACTAAGCCTGTACTCAGTGGAGACTACAGTATAGCACCACACTAAGCCTGTACTCAGTGGAGACTACAGTATAGCACCACACTAAGCCTGTACTCAGTGCACCAGAGGCTGGACATCACACTAAGCCTGTACTCAGTGGAGACTACAGTATAGTATCACACTAAGCCTGTACTCAGTGGAGACTACAGTATAGCACCACACTAAGCCTGTACTCAGTGGAGACTACAGTATAGCACCACACTAAGCCTGTACTCAGTGCACCAGAGGCTGGACATCACACTAAGCCTGTACTCAGTGGAGACTACAGTAGAGCACCACACTAAGCCTGTACTCAGTGGAGACTACAGTATAGCACCACACTAAGCCTGTACTCAGTGGAGACTACTGTATAGTATCACACTAAGCCTGTACTCAGTGCACCAGAGGCCGTCACACTAAGCCTGTACTCAGTGGAGACTACAGTATAGTATCACACTAAGCCTGTACTCAGTGGAGACTACAGTATAGTATCACACTAAGCCTGTACTCAGTGGAGACTACAGTATAGCACCACACTAAGCCTGTACTCAGTGGAGACTACAGTATAGTATCACACTAAGCCTGTACTCAGTGCACCAGAGGCCGTCACACTAAGCCTGTACTCAGTGGAGACTACAGTATAGTATCACACTAAGCCTGTACTCAGTGCACCAGAGGCCGTCACACAGGAAGAGTTTCCATTAACGTGTGTTTAAACAAGTTTGTTTGTTTTACACACATTCATTAGACTGACAAGTTTTCACAGCCAGTCTCTCAGATTCAGACTGTCTGGATGTTGTCCAACTGGAGCGAGGTGGTGAGAGCCAGACACTGTGCGTCCCAAATGGCACCCTATTCCCTATATAGTGTACTACTTTAGACCAGAGCTCTATGGCACCCTATTGCCTATATAGTGCACTACTTTAGACCAGAGCTCTATGGCACCCTATTGCCTATATATAGTGCACTACTTTAGACCAGAGCTCTATGGCACCCTATTGCCTATATAGTGCACTACTTTAGACCAGAGCTCTATGGCACCCTATTGCCTATATAGTGCACTACTTTAGACGAGAGCTCTATGGCACCCTATTGCCTATATAGTGCACTACTTTAGACCAGAGCTCTATGGCACCCTATTGCCTATATAGTGCACTACTTTAGACCAGAGCTCTATGGCACCCTATTCCCTATATAGTGCACTACTTTAGACCAGAGCTCTATGGCACCTATTCCCTATATAGTGCACTACTTTTGACCAGAGCCCTATGGAACCCTATTACCTATATAGTGCACTACTATAGACCAGAGCTCTATGGCACCCTATTGCCTATATAGTGCACTACTTTAGACCAGAGCTCTATGGCACCCTATTGCCTATATAGTGCACTGAGGTGAGGTGAGGGAGGGAGGGAGGGGGTGAGGTGAGGGAGGGAGGGAGGGGGTGAGGTGAGGGTTAGAGGAGGGAGGGGGTGTTAAGGCTGATCACTATGCCACCAGACGACCTCTCGGGGAAACTAAGCTGACCCATGGGGTGAGGTGAGGGAGGGAGGGAGGGAGGGGGTGAGGTGAGGTGAGGTGAGGGAGGGAGGGAGGGAGGGGTGAGGTGAGGGAGGGAGGGAGGGAGGGGGTGAGGTGAGGGAGGGAGGGAGGGGGTGAGGTGAGGGAGGGAGGGAGACATGAAGAGGGAGGGGTGGGGGAGGGAGACATGAAGGGGGAGAGGTGAGGGAGGGATGGAGACATGAAGGGGGAGAGGTGATGGAGGGAGGGAGGGGGTGAGGTGAGGGAGGGAGAGAGGGGGTGAGGTGAGGGTTAGAGGAGGGAGGGGGTGTTAAGGCTGATCACTATACCACCAGACGGCCTCTCGGGGGAAACTAAGCTGACCCATGGGGTGAGGTGTGTGGGGTTTAGGTAGGAGGAGGTTTGGGAGGGAGTGATTTGAGGAGGGGTTTAGTGGTGGGTTAAGGTCTGGTTACTATACCACCAGACAACCTCATTATGGCGCTAGATAATCTCTCGGTGGGACTGGGTTTACCCATGGCGTGAGCTTTGTAATACTCTGGCACAGCACCAGTAGACCTGCCCTCTTTAACCATCCAGCCACCCACCTACCCACTGCAGAGCCCCTGTGCCCTCTCTGCCCTAGACAATACTAGAAGCAAAATGGTGAGATTCTGGGCTTGGTAGCATACAGTAAAGACCTGCTTCACTCCCTCCCTCCCTCCCTCCCTCCCTCCCTCCCTCCCTCCCTCCCTCCCTCCCTCCCTCCCATCCAGGCCATGTTCCCCTGCGCCTTGGCAGTCTTATACAATACTATACCTATGGGACACACCCAATACTGGGCATGGAACCAACAGCTGCATTTCAATCCCATGACATGGATTGAATCGAGCCCGATCACCCAACATTGGGGTTGGTACCACACCGTGAAGACATGTCTAGGTAGAAATCACATAACTCTATACAAGGTACTTTTTTTTGGGGGGGGGGTCCAATACAACAACAAAAGAGTCAAAGTCGTTTTCAGTTTCAAATGTCTTGAAAGTCACGTCACACGGAGGAGAGAACACACAGATGTAACCATTATTGTGGTCTTGTATTCTCTCCTTGAGGTCCGTGTCTGTTGGCAGCTGTGTTTTCTAACAGGTCTACCTCAGACTATACCAGTGGCCCAAGGTTTAAGAGATAAGGCATTGAGATCAATTGTTCCAGCGAGCATCCCAAATTTGTACCCCATGTAAAGTGCAGTACTTTTGACCGGAGACCAGACACCAGAAACTATGTACAGTAGGTAATATGGGTGTGTTGATGTGCAGTCGATCGTCAAACGCAGGATTTATATAGGTCACAGGCTGAGGAGAGTGTTTACTTTGCTAAGAGTTACCGTGTAACTGATTAATTCTCTCTCTATCTCTCTCACTCTCTCTGGGCCAAATCAAAGGAATTCACTCTCCTGTGTGGGAGGTTGTTGACGTTTATACATGCCTTTGTCTAAAGTCCAACATAGAGAGAGAAAGAGGGAGAAAGTTAGAGAGAGAAAGAGAGAGAGAAAGAAAGAGAATGTTAGAGAGAGAGTGAGAGTGTGTTAGAGAGAAGAGAGAGAGAAAGAGAGGGGGAGGCAGAGAGAGAGAGAGAGACAAGGAGAGAGAGAGAGAGAGAGAGAGAGGGGGAGAGAGAGAGAGTGAGAGAGAGAGAGCGAGAGACTAAACTACAGCAGCTAAACTACAACGGCTTAACTACTGTAAGGTAGCGGCACCGTTGTCTCGTTACAACTTCTTCTCCTGACTCTCGTCCCGTTACGAAAATATAGTACAACATCCTCACGTTTTTATATCTTTGTCAAAATACATTTTTGGCTTCTATTTTTGCCATGAGCCCAAGTCACCACACCAAACTGGCACCCCCTGTAGCTTCTGCAACATATCACATTACACTGCCTGAATGATCCCAAGTCACCACACCAAACTGGCACCCCCTGTAGCTTCTGCAACATATCACATTACACTGCCTGAATGATCCCAAGTCACCACACCAAACTGGCACCCCCTGTAGCTTCTGTAGCATATCACATTGCACCGCCTGAATGATCCCAAGTCACCACACCAAACTGGCACCCCCTGTAGCTTCTGCAACATATCACATTACACCGCCTGAATGATCCCAAGTCACCACACTAAACTGGCACCCCCTGTAGCTTCTGCAACATATCACATTACACCGCCTGAATGATCCCAAGTCACCACACCAAACTGGCACCCCCTGTAGCTTCTGTAGCATATCACATTACACCGCCTGAATGATCCCAAGTCACCACACCAAACTGGCACCCCCTGTAGCTTCTGTAGCATATCACATTACACCGCCTGAATGATCCCAAGTCACCACACCAAACTGGCACCCCCTGTAGCTTCTGTAGCATATCACATTACACCGCCTGAATGATCCCAAGTCACCACACTAAACTGGCACCCCCTGTAGCTTCTGCAACATATCACATTACACCGCCTGAATGATCCCAAGTCACCACACCAAACTGGCACCCCCTGTAGCTTCTGTAGCACATTACTATTATTATCACATTACACCGCCTGAAGGTCAGGGATAGGCTGCAGGGGTGTAGACAGCATCAGATTAACCAGAGGAGCTCCTAAACCTCTGTACAGTCAGATGACCCATCTTTATTCAGGCCTCTTTTAACTGGCTTCTCTGGCAGGAAGGGCGGGGTTAAGGTTAAGCACCATTGGTCCAAGTGGATCAGCATGGACACATGGACATTCTGTTCTGTACTGTACCACGCTGGATGAAGACACACACACTCACACTCTCTCACACTCTCTCTCTCTCTCACACACACACACACACACACACACACACACACACACACACACACACACACACACACACACACACACACACACACACACACACACACACACACACACGCACACGCACACGGGGCTGCTGAGGGGAGGAAGGCTCAAAATAATGGCTGGAATGGAGTGAATGGAATGGTGTCAAACACATGGAAACCATGGAAACCACGTGTTTGATTAGCTCGAAACACATGTGTCGTGGGTTTCATAACCACGTCTATAACAAATCAATACTGCTGAGACAGGAGCAAGGAATTCATTCAGCCATTTATCTAGAAGGTAATCATCTACAACACATGCAAATCCCCTTGATGACTGTGAGGCCCTAGCTGGGTCAGGGACCACTCACTACGGCTGGGTCAGGGACCACTCACTACGGCTGGGTCAGGGACCACTCACTACGGCTGGGCCAGGGACCACTCACTACAGCTGGGTCAGGGACCACTCACTACGGCTGGGTCAGGGACCACTCATGATTGGTGAGTCAGAGACCACTCAATACGGCTGGGTCAGGGACCACTCACTACGGCTGAGTCAGGGACCACTCACTACGGCTGAGTCAGGGACCACTCACTACGGCTGGGTCAGGGACCACTCACTACGGCTGAGTCAGGGACCACTCACTACGGCTGAGTCAGGGACCACTCACTACGGAGGGGTCAGGGACCACTCACTACGGCTGAGTCAGGGACCACTCACTACGGAGGGGTCAGGGACCACTCACTACGGCTGGGTCAGGGACCACTCACTACGGCTGGGTCAGGGACCACTCACTACGGCTGGGTCAGGGACCACTCATGATTGGTGGGTCAGGGACCACTCACTACGGCTGGGTCAGGGACCACTCACTACGGCTGAGTCAGGGACCACTCACTACGGCTGGGCCAGGGACCACTCACTACGGCTGAGTCAGGGACCACTCACTACGGCTGAGTCAGGGACCACTCACTACGGCTGGGTCAGGGACCACTCACTACGGCTGAGTCAGGGACCACTCACTACGGAGGGGCCAGGGACCACTCACTACGGCTGGGTCAGGGACCACTCACTACGGCTGGGCCAGGGACCACTCACTACGGCTGAGTCAGGGACCACTCACTACGGCTGAGTCAGGGACCACTCACTACGGCTGAGTCAGGGACCACTCACTACGGCTGGGTCAGGGACCACTCACTACGGCTGGGCCAGGGACCACTCACTACGTCTGAGTCAGGGACCACTCACTACGGCTGGGTCAGGGACCACTCACTACGGCTGGGTCAGGGACCACTCACTACGGCTGAGTCAGGGACCACTCACCTCAGTGTTCCCCTGGTCTGTTGAGTTAGTCACCTCAGAGGAAACTGGTCTGTTGAGTCAGTCACCTCAGTGTTCTCCTGGTCTGTTGAGTCAGTCACCTCAGTGTTCTCCTGGTTTGATGAGCCAGTCACCTCAGTGTTCTCCTGGTCTGTTGAGTCAGTCACCTCAGTGTTCTCCTGGTTTGATGAGCCAGTCACCTCAGTGGTCTCCTGGTCTGTTGAGTCAGTCACCCCAGTGTTCTCCTGGTTTGATGATCCAGTCACCTCAGTGTTCTCCTGGTCTGTTGAGTCAGTCACCTCAGTGTTCTCCTGCTCAACTGCGTGAAAATATATATTTTTCTTTTTGTAATGTCTCTCTCTCTTTAAGTCGTTGAAGTTTTCTCTGAGCTCTTTTTGGTTCTGCAGGCTCATTCAATGTGGCTCCAACAGGATATAGAAGCCTGATGTCTCACCATGACCTTCCACCGGGGTATAGAAGCCTGATGTCTCACCATGTCCTTCCACCGGGGTATAGAAGCCTGATGTCCCACCATGTCCTTCCACCAGGATATAGAAGCCTGATGTCCCACCATGTCCTTCCACCAGCATATAGAAGCATGATGTCCCACTCTGTCACAGTGGAAGCCTGATGTCCCACTTTGCCACAGTGGAAACCTGATGTCCCACTTTGCCACAGCGGAAGCCTGATGTCCCACTCTGCCACAGCGGAAGCCTGATGTCCCACTCTGCCAGAGCGGAAGCCTGATGTCCCACTCTGCCAGAGCGGAAGCCTGATGTCCCACTCTGCCAGAGCGGAAGCCTGATGTCCCACTCGGCCACAGCGGAAGCCTGATGTCCCACTCGGCCACAGCGGAAGCCTGATGTCCCACTCTGCCACAGCGGAAGCCTGATGTCCCACTCTGCCAGAGCGGAAGCCTGATGTCCCACTCGGCCACAGCGGAAGCCTGATGTCCCACTCGGCCACAGCGGAAGCCTGATGTCCCACTCTGCCACAGCGGAAGCCTGATGTCTCACTCGGCCACAGCGGAAGCCTGATGTCCCACTCGGCCACAGCGGAAGCCTGATGTCCCACTCGGCCACAGCGGAAGCCTGATGTCCCACTCGGCCACAGCGGAAGCCTGATGTCCCACTCTGCCACAGCGGAAGCCTGATGTCCCACTCTGCCACAGCGGAAGCCTGATGTCCCACTCTGCCACAGCGGAAGCCTGATGTCCCACTCGGCCACAGCGGAAGCCTGATGTCCCACTCGGCCACAGCGGAAGCCTGATGTCCCACTCTGCCACAGCGGAAGCGTTTGACTTGATTTCCCCCGTCTCTGATTTTCAGTTGCAAATTCTGTGCTCGTTTCCCCCCTGATGAACTCAACACTCTGAGCCTCTTTGGCATCTAGTTCCATGGGACACAAGGACTTCAACGGTCTTTCACTGACGTCAGAGGACTTTCAGTCGATAGTCTCCTTTTGTGTAGCTTCACTCCGTAGCCCACATACCAGTCTGTCTCTAATGGTGTCACTTAGAAAGTCATTCAACTCAGCGCAGCAGAAAACAGTGCAAATAGTACAACACCTCGTACACAATGGATACCATTCCATTTATTCCATTCCAGCCATTACGATGAGCCCTCGGTACTCCCCAATTAAGGTCTCACCAGCCCGCCTGTGCACCACCACCACAGTGCTATTACAACGACTTATACATAACATTGCTTAACCCACTTACATAATCATTGTATATTATTTTCTACCACAAGGTTTATTTCAATAACTGAAAACTTTTAACCTTTTTAAATACGCTTGATTGTTGTCTACGGTGGAACAACACAAACAGACGTGATTAGCTAAATGTTGCTATAGATTTAATAGTGTTTAGAGAGTCTTAAGGTAACGCGTTAACGTTTTGTTGAAACAGCTCTACCACCATAGTGTTCTGCATTATCACTCTAGTGGGTCAACATTATCACTGTAGTGTTCTGCATTACGACCGTAGTGGTCAGCATTATCACCGTAGTGTTCTGCATTACCACCATAGTGTTCTGCACTATCACCGTAGTGTTCTGCATTACCACCATAGTGGTCAGCATTATCACCATAGTGTTCTGCATTACCACCATAGTGTTCTGCATTACCACCATAGTGGTCAGCATTATCACCATAGTGTTCTGCACTATCACCGTAGTGTTCTGCATTACCACCATAGTGGTCAGCATTATCACCATAGTGTTCTGCACTATCACCGTAGTGTTATGCATTGTAACGGTAGTGGGCTGCATTATCACTGTACTGTTATGCGTTATCACTTTGGTGTTCTGCATTATCACTGCAGTGTTATGCACTGTCACCATAGTGTTCCGCATTATCATTGTGGTGTTCTACATTATCACTGTGGTGTTCTACATTATCACTTGAGAGTTACCGCATTATCAATTTAGAGTTTGACATTATCACTGTAGTGTGCTGCATTATCACTGTGGTGTTAAACATTATCGGGGCTTTATCAGACTTTACACTCCTGCGTGTATCTATTGGCTTCTGTTGACATCGTTATTTAACCAGGTAAATCATAGAGAACACTTTTTCCACATCACTGTCTTTTTTCCACATCACTGTCATAATAATGATTTCTAACAAGTTACTGGCTCAAATCAGTAGTGGAGTACAACAGGTGTCACCTATCTCTGCCTGTCCTACTGAAACTTAGACAGGCTGGAGCTTCTACCTATCACTATGTGACTGACTCCCTAACTGAGAGAGAGAAGGAGAGAGAGAGAGAGACAGAGACAGACAGAGAGAGACAGAGAGACAGAGGTGCATTTGTTCCAGAGAAGAACAGAGCAACAAAATGCAACATTGTTGCAACAACCAAGCAGACTCACACACACACAGTCAGTACAGGGAAAAGAGAGAGCAAGATGGAGAGATAGACAGAGAAACAGAGAGGTGCTTCAGAGATGACCAGACCTGACAGAGCAGAATAGTACAGAGCAGATCAAGTAAGAGCTTCTGGGTAGTCCTTGTTCCTTACCTGTGATGAAGACAGCCTTGCCCTGGACAGGCAGAGTGGGTGCTGGGGCTGTCCTGACAGAGTATAGACAGCAGGCGAGGCAGAGGGCAGCCAACACCAGGACAGCAGGCACACAGAAGAACCACAGCCTCTCCACTAGTAAGGTGACCCCCAGCCAGGCCACCACGGTCGGGGCCGCGCTGACGTGGGACGCCAGGACCTTCTTCATGGCCCCTCCAACAAACGCAGACATCACCCCCATGTAGATCCAGTCTATGTAGTCTTCCATTGGCTGGAAGGAAGCACGAGCAGAGGGAGTTGAGTTGTCTCAGTTCCTCTCAGTTCTCAGCACTGCAACTCTGTCTGTCTGTCTCTCTCTCTCTATCTCTCTGTCTTTCTATCTCTCTCTCTGTGCTGCTGTGTGTCCCTCTCTAAATGTGTGGTGTCAGATCAGAGAGTAACAGAGTGGTTGAAGGAAAGCCAGTGCAGTACAGACTCAGCTCTCTCTCTCTCTCTCTCTCTCTCTCTCTCTCTCTCTCTCTGTGTCTCTCTCTCTGTGTCTCTCTCTCTCTCCCTCTCTCTTCCTCTCTCTCTCTCAATCGTGTATATATAGACCAAGCTGCTGGGGGGGAGGGACTACACTAGCATGGATCTAATCGGTGCCCAATGACCAAAGTTTTACTGCAGTTTAAGGCAGACCCCCCTTCACCCTCCACCTCTCTTTCTCACACACATACACACGCTCTCTCTGTCACTCACTCACACAAGCACTCTCTCTCTCTCTCTCTCTCTCTCTCTTTTTTTCTCTCTCTCTCTCTCTCTCTCTCTCTCTCTCTCTCTCTCAATACAATTCAATTCAAGGGGGGATTTATTGGCATGGGAAACATATGTTAACCTTGCCAAAGCCAGTGCAGTACAGACTCAGCTCTCTCTCTCTCTCTCTCTCTCTCTCTCTGACTCTCTCTCTGTCTCTCTCTCTCTCTCTCACTCTTTCACTCTCTTTCTCTCTCTCTTTCACTCTCTCTCTTTCTCTCTGTCTCTCTAACTTTCTCTCTCTCTTTCTTTCTTTCTCTCTCACTCTCTCTCTCTCTCACACACAGACACAGACACACACACACACACACACACACACACACACACACACACACACACACACACACACACACACACACACAGTTTAGCTGCTGTGTTCTTATGGGTTGTAGCTAAAGGTAATGTTTAAAGCAAGTGAAGTAGAAAATATACAAAGGTGAAATAAAGAATAAGAAGTTAACAGTAAACATTATACTCACAGAAGATTCAAAAAGAATAAAGACATTACAAATGTCATATCATGTATATATACAGTGTTGTAACAATGTACAAATGGTTAAAGTACACAAGGGAAAATAAATCAACATAAATATGGGTTGTATTTACAATGGTGTTTGTGTTCCACTGGTCAACCCTTTACCCATGACAACGGATCACAAATCTTGCTGCTGTGATTTCACTTCGCAATATTTATGCCTGGCAGATATGTGAGTTTATCAACGTTCGATATATATATATATATTTTTTTTATTTACAAATTCTTTGTGCGTCTGTGTGATCTGTGATGAAATGTGTGTCCACAGATGAGGTCATATATTTGACCGGAGTGCAGCTCAGTTTCCACCTCATCCTGTGGACAGGAGGTTGACACAGTGTGTCTTAATATTGGGTCAGGTATTCTGCCTGTCACGGTTTACTCGGTGAGAAGGAGAGTCGGACCAAAATGCAGCGTGTCGATTGCGATTCACGTTTAATGAAAAAAACACACTAAACACTAAACACCACAAAACAATAAACGTAACGAAAACCGAAACAGCCTAATACTTGTGTACATACACACAGAACAAGGACATCAAGACACTAAGGACAATCACCCACAAAACCCAACACCAAACAGGCTACCTAAATATGGGTTCCCAATCAGAGACAATGACGAACACCTGCCTCTGATTGAGAACCATATCAGGCCAAACATAGAACTAGACAAACTAGACATGTAACATAGAATGCCCACTCAGATCACACCCTGACCAACCAAAACATAGAAATATACAAAGTAAACTATGGTCAGGGTGTGACACTGCCACTGTGTACTCTCTGTTTAGGGCAAGATAGCGATAGGGGGGGGGGGGGGGGGGGGGGTGCTTTCTCATAATTAGTTTGGGTCTAATGGTGTTTGCTGTCTTACTAAGCTGTATGTAATTGTTTTAATGAAAAGGTCTTACCAAGGAACATGTTGCTATTTCGTTTGGAATTTTAAGTGTTAAAAATATGAACAAATTATTTAATTAACATTTTTTATTGGCCTTACTGCTATTAGCCAATAGAAACACATGGAATAACAGATAGTCCTTACTGCTATTAGCCAATAGAAACACATTGAATAACAGATAGTCCTTACTGCTATTAGCCCATAGAAACACATTGAATAACAGATAGTCCTTACTGCTATTAGCCAATAGAAACTCATTGAATAACAGATAGTCCTTACTGCTATTAGCCCATAGAAACACATTGAATAACAGATAGTCCTTACTGCTATTAGCCAATAGAAACACATGGAATAACAGATAGTCCTTACTGCTATTAGCCAATAGAAACTCATTGAATAACAGATAGTCCTTACTGCTATTAGCCCATAGAAACACATTGAATAACAGATAGTCCTTACTGCTATTAGCCAATAGAAACACATTGAACAACAGATAGTCCTTACTGCTATTAGCCAATAGAAACACATTGAACAACAGATAGTCCTTACTGCTATTAGCCAATAGAAACACATTGAATAACAGTTAGTCCCTTACTGCTATTAGCCAATAGAAACACATTGAACAACAGATAGTCCCTTACTGCTATTAGCCAATAGAAACACATTGAACAACAGATAGTCCTTACTGCTATTAGCCAATAGAAACACATTGAATAACAGATAGTCCCCTCCCAAAAACAAACAAAAGGAAGTTTGTTCCGAAGTGTCTTATATCTGAGAAATACAAGAAAGATCAGGAAATAAATATATATATTTTTTATATTATATATATATATTTTTTTAACATGTATTTAACTCCTTATTTTTAAAACTAAACCGTGTCCATATATACTTTAAATATAACCGGGGAACTTCAGATACAACCGGTACCGGGGAACTTCAGATACTACCGGTACCGGGGAACTTCAGATACTACCGGTACCGGGGAACTTCAAATATAACCGTTACCGGGGAACTTCAGATACTACCTGTACCGGGGAACTTCAGATACAACCGGTACCGGGGAACTTCAGATACAACCGGTACCGGGGAACTTCAAATATAACCGTTACCGGGGAACTTCAGATACAACCGGTACCGGGGAACTTCAGATACTACCGGTACCGGGGAACTTCAGATACTACCGGTACCGGGGAACTTCAGATACTACCGGTACCGGGGAACTTCAAATATAACCGTTACGGGGAACTTCAGATACTACCTGTACCGGGGAACTTCAGATACAACCGGTACCGGGGAACTTCAGATACAACCGGTACCAGGGAACTTCAGATACTACCGGTACCGGGGAACTTCAGATACTACCGGTACCGGGGAACTTCAGATACTACCGGTACCGGGGAACTTCAGATACAACCGGTACCGGGGAACTTCAGATACTACCGGTACCGGGGAACTTCAGATACTACCGGTACCGGGGAACTTCAGATACTACCGGGTACCGGGGAACTTCAGATACTACCGATACCGGGGAACTTCAGATACTACCGGTACCGGGGAACTTCAGATACTACCGGTACCGGGGAACTTCAGATACTACCGGTACCGGGGAACTTCAGATACAACCGTTACCGGGGAACTTCAGATACAACCGGTACCGGGGAACTTCAGATACAACCGTTACCGGGGAACTTCAGATACAACCGTTACCGGGGAACTTCAGATACAACCGTTACCGGGGAACTTCAGATACTACCGGTACCGGGGAACTTCAGATACTACCTGTACCGGGGAACTTCAGATACTACCGGTACCGGGGAACTTCAGATACAACCGGTACCGGGGAACTTCAGATACAACCGTTACCGGGGAACTTCAGATACAACCGGTACCGGGGAACTTCAGATACAACCGTTACCGGGGAACTTCAAATATAACCGTTACCGGGGAACTTCAGATACTACCGGTACCGGGGAACTTCAGATACAACCGGTACCGGGGAACTTCAGATACAACCGTTACCGGGGAACTTCAAATATAACCGTTACCGGGGAACTTCAGATACTACCGTTACCGGGGAACTTCAGATACTACCGGTACCGGGGAACTTCAAATATAACCGTTACCGGGGAACTTCAGATACAACCGGTACCGGGGAACTTCAAATATAACCGTTACCGGGGAACTTCAGATACAACCGGTACCGGGGAACTTCAGGTACAACCGTTACCGGGGAACTTCAGATACAACCGGTACCGGGGAACTTCAGATACAACCGTTACCGGGGAACTTCAAATATAACCGTTACCGGGGAACTTCAGATACAACCGGTACCGGGGAACTTCAGGTACAACCGTTACCGGGGAACTTCAGATACAACCGGTACCGGGGAACTTCAGATACTACCGGTACCGGGGAACTTCAGATACTACCGGTACCGGGGAACTTCAGATACTACCGGTACCGGGGAACTTCAAATATAACCGTTACCGGGGAACTTCAGATACAACCGGTACCGGGGAACTTCAAATATAACCGTTACCGGGGAACTTCAGATACTACCGGTACCGGGGAACTTCAGATACTACCGGTACCGGGGAACTTCAAATATAACCGTTACCGGGGAACTTCAGATACAACCGGTACCGGGGAACTTCAAATATAACCGTTACCGGGGAACTTCAGATACAACCGGTACCGGGGAACTTCAGATACTACCGGTGCCGGGGAACTTCAGATACTACCGGTACCGGGGAACTTCAGATACAACCGGTACCGGGGAACTTCAAATATAACCGTTACCGGGGAACTTCAGATACTACCGGTACCGGGGAACTTCAGATACAACCGGTACCGGGGAACTTCAAATATAACCGTTACCGGGGAACTTCAGATACTACCGTTACCGGGGAACTTCAGATACTACCGGTACCGGGGAACTTCAAATATAACCGTTACCGGGGAACTTCAGATACAACCGGTACCGGGGAACTTCAAATATAACCGTTACCGGGGAACTTCAGATACAACCGGTACCGGGGAACTTCAGGTACAACCGTTACCGGGGAACTTCAGAAACAACCGGTACCGGGGAACTTCAGATACAACCGTTACCGGGGAACTTCAAATATAACCGTTACCGGGGAACTTTAGATACAACCGGTACCGGGGAACTTCAGGTACAACCGTTACTGGGGAACTTCAGATACAACCGGTACTGGGGAACTTCAGATACTACCGGTACCGGGGAACTTCAGATACTACCGGTACCGGGGAACTTCAGATACTACCGGTACCGGGGAACTTCAAATATAACCGTTACCGGGGAACTTCAGATACAACCGGTACCGGGGAACTTCAAATATAACCGTTACCGGGGAACTTCAGATACAACCGGTACCGGGGAACTTCAGATACTACTGGTACCGGGGAACTTCAGATACTACCGGTACCGGGGAACTTCAGATACTACCGGTACCGGGGAACTTCAGATACTACCGGTACCGGGGAACTTCAGATACTACCGGTACCAGGGAACTTCAGATACTACCGGTACCGGGGAACTTCAGATACAACCGGGTACCGGGGAACTTCAGATACTACCGGTACCAGGGAACTCAGATACTACCTGTACCGGGGAACTTCAGATACAACCGGGTACCGGGGAACTTCAGATACTACCGGTACCAGGGAACTTCAGATACAGCCGGTACCGGGGAACTTCAGATACAACCGGGTACCGGGGAACTTCAGATACAACCGGGTACCGGGGAACTTCAGATACAGCCGGTACCAGGGAACTTCAGATACAACCGGGTACCGGGGAACTTCAGATACTACCGGTACCAGGGAACTTCAGATACAGCCGGTACCGGGGAACTTCAGATACTACCGGTACCAGGGAACTTCAGATACTACCGGTACCAGGGAACTTCAGATACTACCGGTACCGGGGAACTTCAGATACTACCGGTACCGGGGAACTTCAGATACTACCGGTACCGGGGAACTTCAGATACTACCGGTACCGGGGAACTTCAGATACTACCGGTACCAGGGAACTTCAGATACTACCGGTACCGGGGAACTTCAGATACTACCGGTACCAGGGAACTTCAGATACTACCGGTACCAGGGAACTTCAGATACTACCTGTACCGGGGAACTTCAGATACTACCGGTACCGGGGAACTTCAGATACTACCGGTACCGGGGAACTTCAGATACTACCGGTACCGGGGAACTTCAGATACTACCGGTACCGGGGAACTTCAGATACTACCGGTACCGGGGAACTTCAGATACTACCGGTACCGGGGAACTTCAGATACTACCGGTACCGGGGAACTTCAGATGAGTCTTGTGAAGCCATAACAACTGACATGTTCGTTTTCGTGAGAGTCTCACCTTTCCACAGAAGGGTCAGATCAGCGTGTCGCCCAAACTGGTCCTCCCCTTTATCCTCTGAGTTTTGTGAGGTGTGTGAGCTCAAAACAACTGACATGTACGTGTTCGTGAGAGTCTCACCTTCCCACAGAGGGGTCCGATTAGTGTGTAGCCCAAACTGTCGGGATGTTACAGACAGAAGTCGGCAGATCGGCTGTACCCGACTTCAGACGAGTCCTAAGACGCTTGTGGGGGGTCGTAAGAGCAACCCAGAGAACACCATCGTGTTCGTGGGAGTCTCATCTTTCTGGAGGGGCACAAGTTTGTGGTTTTCGGGATGTCTCATGGTCTGACAAACACCGCTATAGCTCTGTCACCTTTCACCTCAGACGAGGAAGTGTGTCATAGGCAGATGAGGAAGTGTGACATAGGCGGATGAGGAAGTGTGACATAGGCAGATGAGGAAGTGTGACATAGGCAGATGAGGAAGTGTGACATAGGCAGATGAGGAAGTGTGACATAGGCAAAATAATTGATTAAAACACACTGTTTTGCAATGAAGGTCTACAGTAGCCTCAACAGCACTCTGTAGGGTAGCACCATGGTGTAGCCAGAGGACAGCTAGTTTCCATCCTCCTCTGGCTACATTGACCTCAATACAAAACCTAGGAGGCTCATGGTTCTCACCCCCTTCCATAGACTTACAAAACTTAAGAACAGGAAGCACAGAAATAGATAGAACTGATCTACCGCTTCTTAGACTTTCAAGGAGAATGCCAGATCTATAACTCAAATTTGTATGTGAATTTAGTCAGGTCGCCCAAAAAGGGACATATTGCAGCTTTAATACTGAAACTTCCCCTTTAAATGATAAAATGACCTCATACCTATAGTGGTATCAGCCCTATAGTGGTATCAGTCCTATAGTAGTATCAGCCCAATACTGGTATAAGCCCTGTACTGGTATCAGCCCTATAGTGGTATCAGCCCTGTAGTGGTATCAGCCCTATACTGGTATCAGCCCTGTACTGGTCTCAGCCCTATACTGGTATCAGCCCTATACTGGTATCAGCCCTTTAGTGGTATCAGCCCTGTACTGGTATCAGCCCTATACTGGTATCAGCCCTATACTGGTATCAGCCCTTTAGTGGTATCAGCCCTGTACTGGTATCAGCCCTGTACTGGTATCAGCCCTATAGTGGAATCAGCCCTATAGTGGTATCGGCCCTATACTGGTATCAGCCCTGTACTGGTATCAGCCCTATACTGGTATCAGCCCTATGCTGGTATCAGCCCTATACTGGTATCAGCCCTAGACTGGTATCAGCCCTTTACTGGTATCAGCCCTATGCTGGTATCAGCCCTATACTGGTATCAGCCCTATAGTGGTATCAGCCCTATACTGGTATCAGCCCTATGCTGGTATCAGCCCTATACTGGTATCAGCCCTAAAGTGGCATCAGCCCTGTACTGGTATCAGCCCTATACTGGTATCAGCTTTATACTGGTATCAGCCCTATACTGGTATCAGCTTTATACTGGTATCAGCCCTATACTGGTATCAGCCCTATACTGGTATCAGCTCTGTACTGGTATCAGCCCTATAGTGGTATCAGCCCTGTACTGGTATCAGCCCTGTACTGGTATCAGCCCTATACTGGTATCAGCCCTGTAGTGGTATCAGCCCTGTACTGGTATCAACCTATAGTGGTATCAGCCCTGTACTGGTATCAGCCCTATACTGGTGTCAGCCCTATACTGGTATCAGCCCTATACTGGTATCAGCCCTGTACTGGTATCAGCCCTACGCTGGTATCAGCCCTATGCTGGTATCAGCCCTATACTGGTATCAGCCCTATACTGGTGTCAGCCCTATACTGGTATCAGCCCTGTAGTGGTATCAGCCCTATGCTGGTATCAGCCCTATACTGGTATCAGCCCTATACTGGTGTCAGCCCTATACTGGTATCAGCCCTGTAGTGGTATCAGCCCTATGCTGGTATCAGCCCTATACTGGTATCAGCCCTATAGTGGTATCAGCCCTATGCTGGTATCAGCCCTATACTGGTATCAGCCCTATAGTGGTATCAGCCCTATACTGGTATCAGCCCTATACTGGTATCAGCCCTATAGTGGTATCAGCCCTATGCTGTATTAGGGCCCTTCTACGATGAGCTGGAACGGGACAAAGCTAAATGACAAGTAACATAATATTCAATTACAGCCACATGCTGAAACTTGAAATGAGAGAGACAGTATATTATCTCCTTCACTTGCCTAGCCAAAGTTAACATATGTTTCCCCATGCCAATAAAGCCCCTTGAATTGAATTGAACTGAGAGATGGAGAGAGAGAGAGAGAGAGAGAGAGAGAGAGAGAGAGAGAGAGAGAGAGGGGAGAGAGAGAGAGAGAGAGGGGAGAGAGGGAGAGAGAGAGAGAGAGAGAGAGAGAGAGAGAGAGAAGGAGATAGAAGGAGAGGAGAGAGAGAGAGAGAGAGAGAGAGGTCTTGGAGGTATCCCAAATTAAATGATAAAATATACAGACCACAATTTCCAGTTTGCTAAACTTAAACTCTTTAACATCGTCCTTAGCTCTGGCATCTTCCCCAATATTTGGAACCAAGGACCGATCACCTCAATACACAAAAGTGGAGACAAATTTGACCCCAATAACTACCGTGGGAAACGCATCAACAGCAACCTTGGGAAAATCCTCTGCATTATCATTAACAACAGACTCGTACATTTCCTCAGTGAAAACAATGCACTGAGCACACGTCAAATTGGCTTTTTACCAAATTACCGTACGACAGACCACATATTCACCCTGCACAGCCTAAATGATAAACAAACAAACAAACAAGCTTTTGACTCAATTTGACATGAGGGTCTTCTATACAAACTGATGGAAAGTGGTGTTGGGGGGGAGGGAAACACACTACGTTATAAAATCCATGTACACAAACAACAAGTGTGTGGTTAAAATAGGCCAAGATTCACCTTCCAACAGGACAACGACCCTAAGCACACAGCCAAGACAGCGCAGGAGTGGCTTCGGGACAAGTCTCTGAATGTCCTTGAGTGGCCCAGCCAGAGCCCGGACTTGAACCCAATCGAACATCTTTGGAGAGACCTGAAAATCGCTGTGCAACAATGCTCCCCCATCCAACCTGACAGAGCTTGAGAGGATCTGCAGAGAACAATGGGAGAAACTCCCCAAATACAGGTGTGCCAAGCTTGTAGCGTCATACCCAAGAAGAGTCAAGGCTGTAATCGATGCCAAAGGTGCTTCAACAAAGTACTGAGTACAGGGTCTCAATAATTATGGAAATGTGATATTATTATTTGTAATAAATTAACAAAACATTCCAAAAACTATTTTTGGGCTTTTTTATTTTGGGGTTTGATGAGGGGGGGGGGGGGGGGGGGGGGGCAATTTAATACATTTCAGAGTAAGACTGTAACCATGTAGAAAAGTTAATAATGGGTTTGAATACTGTCCAAAGGCACTGTACATGGCCATACTATAAACATTAATAAGGGGATTGAATACTGTCCAAAGGCACTGTACATAGCCATACTATAAACATTAATAAGGGGGTTGAATACTGTCCAAAGGCACTGTACATGGCCATACTATAAACATTAATAAGGGGGTTGAATACTTTCCAAAGGCACTGTACATGGCCATACTATAAACATTAATAAGGGGTTGAATACTGTCCAAAGGCACTGTACATGGCCATACTATAAACATTAATAAGGGGGTTGAATACTGTCCAAAGGCACTGTACATGGCCATACTATAAACATTAATAAGGGGGTTGAATACTGTCCAAAGGCACTGTACATGGCCATACTATAAACATTAATAAGGGGTTGAATACTGTCCAAAGGCACTGTACATGGCCATACTATAAACATTAATAAGGGGTTGAATACTGTCCAAAGGCACTGTACATGGCCATGCTATAAACATTAATAAGGGGGTTGAATACTGTCCAAAGGCACTGTACATGGCCATACTATAAACATTAATAAGGGGTTGAATACTGTCCAAAGGCACTGTACATGGCCATACTATAAACATTAATAAGGGGTTGAATACTGTCCAAAGGCACTGTACATGGCCATACTATCACATTAATAAGGGGTTTGAATACTGTCCAAAGGCACTGTACATGGCCATACTATCACATTAATAAGGGGTTTGAATACTGTCCAAAGGCACTGTACATGGCCATACTATAAACATTAATAAGGGGGTTGAATACTGTCCAAAGGCACTGTACATGGCCATACTATAAACATTAATAAGGGGGTTGAATACTGTCCAAAGGCACTGTACATGGCCATACTATAAACATTAATAAGGGGGTTGAATACTGTCCAAAGGCACTGTACATGGCCATACTATAAACATTAATAAGGGGGTTGAATACTGTCCAAAGGCACTGTACATAGCCATACTATAAACATTAATAAGGGGGTTGAATACTGTCCAAAGGCACTGTACATAGCCATACTATAAACATTAATAAGGGGGTTGAATACTGTCCAAAGGCACTGTACATAGCCATACTATAAACATTAATAAGGGGGTTGAATACTTTCCAAAGGCACTGTACATGGCCATACTATAAACATTAATAAGGGGGTTGAATACTTTCCAAAGGCACTGTACATAGCCATACTATAAACATTAATAAGGGGGTTGAATACTGTCCAAAGGCACTGTACATAGCCATGCTATAAACATTAATAAGGGGGTTGAATACTGTCCAAAGGCACTGTACATGGTCATACTATAAACATTAATAAGGGGGTTGAATACTTTCCAAAGGCACTGTACATAGCCATACTATAAACATTAATAAGGGGGTTGAATACTGTCCAAAGGCACTGTACATAGCCATACTAT
>NC_048570.1:98413081-98415581 GCF_013265735.2 Oncorhynchus mykiss | reverse complement strand
GTCGTCTAGTATAGTCTTTATCCTAGAACACAGCTCAGCATCGTCTAGTATAGTCTATATCCCAGAACACAGCTCAGCATCGTCTAGTATAGTCTATATCCCAGAACACAGCTCAGCATCGTCTAGTATAGTCTAGTATAGTCTATATCCTAGAACAGAGCTCAGCGTCGTCTAGTATAGTCTTTATCCTAGAACACAGCTCAGCATCGTCTAGTATAGTCTATATCCCAGAACACAGCTCAGCATCGTCTAGTATAGTCTTTATCCTAGAACACAGCTCAGCATCGTCTAGTATAGTCTATATCCCAGAACACAGCTCAGCATCGTCTAGTATAGTCTATATCCCAGAACACAGCTCAGCATCGTCTAGTATAGTCTATATCCCAGAACACAGCTCAGCATCGTCTAGTATAGTCTATATCCTAGAACAGAGCTCAGCATCGTCTAGTATAGTCTATATCCTAGAACAGAGCTCAGCATCGTCTAGTATAGTCTTTATCCTAGAACACAGCTCAGCATCGTCTAGTATAGTCTAGTATAGTCTATATCCCAGAACACAACTCAGCATCGCCTAGTATAGTCTATATCCCAGAACACAGCTCAGCATCGTCTAGTATAGTCTATATCCTAGAACACAGCTCAACATCGTCTAGTATAGTCTATCCTAGAACACAGCTCAGCATCGTCTAGTATAGTCTATATCACAGAACACAGCTCAGCATCGTCTAGTATAGTCTATATCACAGAACACAGCTCAGCATCGTCTAGTATAGTCTATATCCTAGAACACAGCTCAGCATCGTCTAGTATAGTCTATATCCTAGAACACAGCTCAGCATCGTCTAGTATAGTCTAGTATAGTCTATATCACAGAACACAGCTCAGCATCGTCTAGTATAGTCTATATCCCAGAACACAGCTCAGCATCATCTAGTATAGTCTATATCCTAGAACACAGCTCAGCATCGTCTAGTATATTCTATATCCTAGAACAGAGCTCAGCATCGTCTAGTATAGTCTATATCCTAGAACACAGCTCAGCATCGTCTAGTATAGTCTATATCCTAGAACACAGCTCAGCATCGTCTAGTATAGTCTATATCCCAGAACACAGCTCAGCATCGTCTAGTATAGTCTATATCCCAGAATCCAGCTCAACATTGTCTAGTATAGTCTAGTATAGTCTATATCCTAGAACAGAGCTCAGCATCGTCTAGTATAGTCTATATCCTAGAACACAGCTCAGCATCGTCTAGTATAGTCTAGTATAGTCTATATCACAGAACACAGCTCAGCATCGTCTAGTATAGTCTATATCCCAGAACACAGCTCAGCATCATCTAGTATAGTCTATATCCTAGAACACAGCTCAGCATCGTCTAGTATATTCTATATCCTAGAACAGAGCTCAGCATCGTCTAGTATAGTCTATATCCCAGAACACAGCTCAGCATCGTCTAGTATAGTCTAGTATAGTCTATATCACAGAACACAGCTCAGCATCGTCTAGTATAGTCTATATCCCAGAACACAGCTCAGCATCGTCTAGTATAGTCTAGTATAGTCTATATCCTAGAACAGAGCTCAGCATCGTCTAGTATAGTCTATATCCTAGAACACGGCTCAGCATCGTCTAGTATAGTCTATATCCCAGAACACAGCTCAGCATCGTCTAGTATAGTCTATATCCTAGAACACAGCTCAGCATCGTCTAGTATAGTCTATATCCCAGAACACAGCTCAGCATCGTCTAGTATAGTCTATATCCTAGAACACAGCTCAACATCGTCTAGTATAGTCTAGTACAGTCTATATCCTAGAACACAGCTCAGCATCGTCTAGTATAGTCTATATCCCAGAACACAGCTCAGCATCGTCTAGTATAGTCTAGTATAGTCTGTATCCCAGAACACAGCTCAGCATCGTCTAGTATAGTTTATATCACAGAACAGAGCTCAGCATCGTCTAGTATAGTCTATATCCCAGAACAGAGCTCAGCATCGTCTAGTATAGTCTATATCACAGAACAGAGCTCAGCATCGTCTAGTATTGTCTATATCCCAGAACACAGCTCAGCATCGTCTAGTATAGTCTAGTATAGTCTATATCCCAGAACACAGCTCAGCATCGTCTCGTATAGTCTAGTATAGTCTGTATCCCAGAACACAGCTCAGCATCGTCTAGTATAGTTTATATCACAGAACAGAGCTCAGCATCGTCTAGTATAGTCTATATCCCAGAACAGAGCTCAGCATCGTCTAGTATAGTCTATATCCCAGAACAGAGCTCAGCATCGTCTAGTATAGTCTATATCCCAGAACAGAGCACAGCATTGTCTAGTATAGTCTATATCCTAGAACAGACCGGTCACACTGGATTTAATCTTGCCCAGCAAAGGCAAGGAAAGCCTGGCACAGTTAACGTACATGGCAGTAATCACCTGGTATAACCTAGGTAACAGCCCAGTCACAGCCCAGTCACACAGCCCAGTAACAGCCCA
>NC_048570.1:98330581-98408081 GCF_013265735.2 Oncorhynchus mykiss | reverse complement strand
GGCAGCAGCTACTCTTGCCGGGGTTTATTATGGATCCCCATTAGTTCCTGCCAAGGCAGCAGCTACTCTTCCTGGAGTTTATTATGGATCCCCATTAGTTCCTGCCAAGGCAGCAGCTACTCTTCCTTGGGTTTATTATGGATCCCCATTAGGTCCTGCCAAGGCAGCAGCTACTCTTCCCGGGGTTTATTATGGATCCCCATTAGTTCCTGCCAAGGCAGCAGCTACTCTTCCTGGAGTTTATTATGGATCCCCATTAGTTCCTGCCAAGGCAGCAGCTACTCTTCCTGTGGTTTATTATGGATCCCCATTAGTTCCTGCCAAGGCAGCAGCTACTCTTCCTGGGGTTTATTATGGATCCCCATTAGTTCCTGCCATGGCAGCAGCTACTCTTCCTGGGGTTTATTATGGATCCCCATTAGCTCCTGTCAAGGCAGCAGCTACTCTTGCCGGGGTTTATAATGGATCTCCATTAGTTCCTGTCAAGGCAGCAGCTACTCTTCCTGTGGTTTATTATGGATCCCCATTAGTTCCTGCCAAGGCAGCAGCTACTCTTCCTGGGGTTTATTATGGATCCCCATTAGTTCCTGCCAAGGCAGCAGCTACTCTTCCTGGGGTTTATTATGGATCCCCATTAGTTCCTGCCAAGGCAGCAGCTACTCTTCCTGGGGTTTATTATGGATCCCCATTAGTTCCTGCCAAGGCAGCAGCTACTCTTCCTGGGGCTTATTATGGATCCCCATTAGTTCCTGCCGAGGCAGCAGCTACTCTTCCTGTGGTTTATTATGGGTCCCAATTAGGTCCTTCCAAGGCAGCAGCTACTCTTCCTGGGGTTTATTGTGGATCCCCATTAGTTCCTGCCAAGGCAGCAGCTACTCTTCCTGGGGTTTATTATGGATCCCCGTTAGTTCCTGCCAAGGCAGCAGCTACTCTTCCTGTGGTTTATTATGAATCCCCATTAGTTCCTGCCAAGGCAGCAGCTACTCTTCCTGGGGTTTATTATGGATCCCCATTAGTTCCTGACATGGCAGCAGCTACTCTTCCTGGGGTTTATTATGGATCCCCATTAGTTCCTGCCAAGGCAGCAGCTACTCTTCCTGGGGTTTATTATGGATCCCCATTAGTTCCTGCCATGGCAGCAGCTACTCTTCCTGGGGTTTATTATGGATCCCCATTAGTTCCTGCCAAGGCAGAAGCTAATCTTCCTGGGGTTTATTATGGATCCCCATTAGTTCCTGCCAAGGCAGCAGCTACTCTTCCTGGAGTTTATTATGGATCCCCATTAGTTCCTGCCAAGGCAGCAGCTACTCTTCCTGTGGTTTATTATGGATCCCCCTTCGTTCCTACCAAGGCTGCAGCTACTCTTCCTGTGGTTTATTATGGATCCCCATTAGGTCCTGCCAAGGCAGCGGCTACTCTTCCTGGGGTTTATTATGGATCCCCATTAGTTCCTGACATGGCAGCAGCTACTCTTCCTGGGGTTTATTATGGATCCCCATTAGCTCCTGTCAAGGCAGCAGCTACTCTTGCCGGGGTTTATTATGGATCCCCATTAGTTCCTGCCAAGGCAGCAGCTACTCTTCCTGGAGTTTATTATGGATCCCCATTAGTTCCTGCCAAGGCAGCAGCTACTCTTCCTTGGGTTTATTATGGATCCCCATTAGGTCCTGCCAAGGCAGCAGCTACTCTTCCCGGGGTTTATTATGGATCCCCATTAGTTCCTGCCAAGGCAGCAGCTACTCTTCCTGGGGTTTATTATGGATCCCCATTAGTTCCTGCCAAGGCAGCAGCTAATCTTCCTGGGGTTTATTATGGATCCCCATTAGTTCCTGCCAAGGCAGCAGCTACTCTTCCTGGAGTTTATTATGGATCCCCATTAGTTCCTGCCAAGGCAGCAGCTACTCTTCCTGGGGTTTATTATGGATCCCCATTAGTTCCTGCCAAGGCAGCAGCTACTCTTCCTGGGGTTTATCATGGATCCCCATTAGTTCCTGCCATGGCAGCAGCTACTCTTCCTGGGGTTTATTATGGATCCCCATTAGCTCCTGTCAAGGCAGCAGCTACTCTTGCCGGGGTTTATAATGGATCTCCATTAGTTCCTGTCAAGGCAGCAGCTACTCTTCCTGTGGTTTATTATGGATCCCCATTAGTTCCTGCCAAGGCAGCAGCTACTCTTCCTGGGGTTTATTATGGATCCCCATTAGTTCCTGCCAAGGCAGCAGCTACTCTTCCTGGGATTTATTATGGATCCCCATTAGTTCCTGCCAAGGCAGCAGCTACTCTTCCTGTGGTTTATTATGGATCCCCATTAGTTCCTGCCAAGGCAGCAGCTACTCTTCCTGGGGTTTATTTTGGATCCCCATTAGTTCCTGCCAAGGCAGCAGCTACTCTTCCTGGGGTTTATTATGGATCCCCATTAGTTCCTGCCAAGGCAGCAGCTACTCTTCCTGGGGTTTATTATGGATCCCCGTTAGTTCCTGCCAAGGCAGCAGCTACTCTTCCTGTGGTTTATTATGAATCCCCATTAGTTCCTGCCAAGGCAGCAGCTACTCTTCCTGGGGTTTATTATGGATCCCCATTAGTTCCTGACATGGCAGCAGCTACTCTTGCTGGGGTTTATTATGGATCCCCATTAGTTCCTGCCAAGGCAGCAGCTACTCTTCCTGGGGTTTATTATGGATCCCCATTAGTTCCTGCCAAGGCAGCAGCTACTCTTCCTGGGGTTTATTATAGATCCCCATTAGTTCCTGCCATGGCAGCAGCTACTCTTCCTGGGGTTTATTATGGATCCCCATTAGCTCCTGTCAAGGCAGCAGCTACTCTTGCCGGGGTTTATAATGGATTTCCATTAGTTCCTGTCAAGGCAGCAGCTACTCTTCCTGTGGTTTATTATGGATCCCCATTAGTTCCTGCCAAGGCAGCAGCTACTCTTCCTGGGGTTTATTATGGATCCCCATTAGTTCCTGCCAAGGCAGCAGCTACTCTTCCTGGGATTTATTATGGATCCCCATTAGCTCCTGTCAAGGCAGCAGCTACTCTTGCCGGGGTTTATAATGGATTTCCATTAGTTCCTGTCAAGGCAGCAGCTACTCTTCCTGTGGTTTATTATGGATCCCCATTAGTTCCTGCCAAGGCAGCAGCTACTCTTCCTGGGGTTTATTATGGATCCCCATTAGTTCCTGCCAAGGCAGCAGCTACTCTTCCTGGGATTTATTATGGATCCCCATTAGTTCCTGCCAAGGCAGCAGCTACTCTTCCTGTGGTTTATTATGGATCCCCATTAGTTCCTGCCAAGGCAGCAGCTACTCTTCCTGGGGTTTATTTTGGATCCCCATTAGTTCCTGCCAAGGCAGCAGCTACTCTTCCTGGGGTTTTTTATGGATCCCCATTAGTTCCTGCCAAGGCAGCAGCTACTCTTCCTGGGGTTTATTATGGATCCCCATTAGTTCCTGCCAAGGCAGCAGCTACTCTTTCTGGGGTTTATTATGGATCCCCATTAGTTCCTGCCGAGGCAGCAGCTACTCTTCCTGGGGTTTATTATGGGTCCCAATTAGGTCCTGCCAAGGCAGCAGCTACTCTTCCTGGGGTTTATTGTGGATCCCCATTAGTTCCTGCCAAGGCAGCAGCTACTCTTCCTGGGGTTTATTATGGATCCCCATTAGTTCCTGCCAAGGCAGCAGCTACTCTTCCTGGGGTTTATTATGGATCCCCATTAGTTCCTGCCGAGGCAGCAGCTACTCATCCTGGGGTTTATTATGGATCCCCATTAGCTCCTGTCAAGGCAGCAGCTACTCTTGCCGGGGTTTATTATGGATCCCCATTAGTTCCTGCCAAGGCAGCAGCTACTCTTCCTGGAGTTTATTATGGATCCCCATTAGTTCCTGCCAAGGCAGCAGCCACTCTTCCTGGGGTTTATTATGGATCCCCATTAGTTCCTGCCAAGGCAGCAGCTACTCTTCCTGGGGTTTATTATGGATCCCCATTAGTTCCTGCCAAGGCAGCAGCTACTCTTCCTGGGGTTTATTATGGATCCCCATTAGTTCCTGCCAGGGCAGCAACTACTCTTCCTGTGGTTTATTATGGATTCCCATTAGTTCCTGCCAAGGCAGCAGCTACTCTTCCTGGGGTTTATTATGGATCCCCATTAGTTCCTGCCAAGGCAGCAGCTACTCTTCCTGGGGTTTATTATGGATCTCCATTTGTTCCGGCCAAGGCAGCAGCTACTCTTCCTGTGGTTTATTATGGATCCCCATTAGTTCCTGCCAAGGCAGCAGCTACTCTTCCTGTGGTTTATTATGGATCCCCATTAGGTCCTGCCAAGGCAGCAGCTACTCTTCCTGGGGTTTATTATGGATCCCCATTAGTTCCTGACATGGCAGCAGCTACTCTTCCTGGGGTTTATTATGGATCCCCATTAGCTCCTGTCAAGGCAGCAGCTACTCTTGCCGGGGTTTATTATGGATCCCCATTAGTTCCTGTCAAGACAGCAGCTACTCTTCCTGGAGTTTATTATGGATCCCCATTAGTTCCTGCCAAGGCAGCAGCTACTCTTCCTGGGGTTTATTATGGATCCCCATTAGTTCCTGCCAAGGCAGCAGCTACTCTTCCTGGGGTTTATTATGGATCCCCATTAGTTCCTGCCAAGGCAGCAGCTACTCTTCCTGTGGTTTATTATGGATCCCCATTAGTTCCTGCCAAGGCAGCAGCTACTCTTCCTGAGGTGTATTAAGGATCCCCATTAGGTCCTGCCAAGGCAGCAGCTACTCTTCCTGGGGTTTATAAAGGATCCCCATTAGTTCCTGCCATGGCAGCAGCTACTCTTCCTGGGGTTTATTATGGATCCCCATTAGCTCCTGTCAAGGCAGCAGCTACTCTTGCCGGGGTTTATTATGGATCTCCATTAGTTCCTGTCAAGGCAGCAGCTACTCTTCCTGTGGTTAATTATGGATCCCCATTAGTTCCTGCAAAGGCAGCAGCTACTCTTCCTGGGGTTTATTATGGATCCCCATTAGTTCCGGCCAAGGCAGTAGCTACTCTTCCTGTGGTTTATTATGGATCCCCATTAGTTCCTGCCAAGGCAGCAGCTACTCTTCCTGTGGTTTATTATGGATCCCCATTAGGTCCTGCCAAGGCAGCAGCTACTCTTCCTGGGGTTTATAAAGGATCCCCATTAGTTCCTGCCATGGCAGCAGCTACTCTTCCTGGGGTTTATTATGGATCCCCATTAGCTCCTGTCAAGGCAGCAGCTACTCTTGCCGGGGTTTATTATGGATCTCCATTAGTTCCTGTCAAGGCAGCAGCTACTCTTCCTGGGGTTTATTATGGATCCCCATTAGTTCCTGCCAAGGCAGCAGCTACTCTTCCTGTGGTTTATTATGGATCCCCATTAGTTCCTGCCAAGGCAGCAGCTACTCTTCCTGGGGTTTATTATGGATCCCCATTAGTTCCTGCCAAGGCAGCAGCTACTCTTCCTGGGGTTTATTATGGATCCCCATTAGTTCCTGCCAAGGCAGCAGCTACTCTTCCTGTGGTTTATTATGGATCCCCATTAGTTCCTGCCAAGGCAGCAGCTACTCTTCCTGAGGTGTATTAAGGATCCCCATTAGGTCCTGCCAAGGCAGCAGCTACTCTTCCTGGGGTTTATAAAGGATCCCCATTAGTTCCTGCCATGGCAGCAGCTACTCTTCCTGGGGTTTATTATGGATCCCCATTAGCTCCTGTCAAGGCAGCAGCTACTCTTGCCGGGGTTTATTATGGATCTCCATTAGTTCCTGTCAAGGCAGCAGCTACTCTTCCTGTGGTTAATTATGGATCCCCATTAGTTCCTGCAAAGGCAGCAGCTACTCTTCCTGGGGTTTATTATGGATCCCCATTAGTTCCGGCCAAGGCAGTAGCTACTCTTCCTGTGGTTTATTATGGATCCCCATTAGTTCCTGCCAAGGCAGCAGCTACTCTTCCTGTGGTTTATTATGGATCCCCATTAGGTCCTGCCAAGGCAGCAGCTACTCTTCCTGGGGTTTATAAAGGATCCCCATTAGTTCCTGCCATGGCAGCAGCTACTCTTCCTGGGGTTTATTATGGATCCCCATTAGCTCCTGTCAAGGCAGCAGCTACTCTTGCCGGGGTTTATTATGGATCTCCATTAGTTCCTGTCAAGGCAGCAGCTACTCTTCCTGGGGTTTATTATGGATCCCCATTAGTTCCTGCCAAGGCAGCAGCTACTCTTCCTGTGGTTTATTATGGATCCCCATTAGTTCCTGCCAAGGCAGGAGCTACTCTTCCTGGGGTTTATTATGGATCCCCATTAGTTCCTGCCAAGGCAGCAGCTACTCTTCCTGTGGTTTATTATGGATCCCCATTAGTTCCTGCCAAGGCAGCAGCTACTCTTCCTGGGGTTTATTATGGATCCCCATTAGTTCCTGCAAAGGCAGCAGCTACTCTTCCCAGGGTTTATTATGGATCCCCATTAGTTCCTGCCAAGGCAGCAGCTACTCTTCCTGGGGTTTATTATGGATCCCCATTAGTTCCTGCCAAGGCAGCAGCTACTCTTCCTGGGGTTTATAAAGGATCCCCATTAGCTCCTGCCATGGCAGCAGCTACTCTTCCTGGGGTTTATTATGGATCCCCATTAGCTCCTGTCAAGGCAGCAGCTACTCTTCCTGGGGTTTATTATGGATCTCCATTAGTTCCTGTCAAGGCAGCAGCTACTCTTCCTGTGGTTTATTATGGATTCCTATTAGTTCCTGCCAAGGCAGCAGCTACTCTTCCTGGGGTTTATTATGGATCCCCATTAGTTCCTGCCAAGGCAGCAGCTACTCTTCCTGGGGTTTATTATGGATCCCCATTAGTTCCTGCCAAGGCAGCAGCTACTCTTCCTGTGGTTTATTATGGATCCCCATTAGTTCCTGCCAAGGCAGCAGCTACTCTTCCTGGGGTTTATTATGGATCCCCATTAGTTCCTGCAAAGGCAGCAGCTACTCTTCCCAGGGTTTATTATGGATCCCCATTAGTTCCTGCCAAGGCAGCAGCTACTCTTCCTGGGGTTTATTATGGGTCCCAATTAGGTCCTGCCAAGGCAGCAGCTACTCTTCCTGGGGTTTATTGTGGATCCCCATTAGTTCCTGCCAAGGCAGCAGCTACTCTTCCTGGGGTTTATTATGGATCCCCATTAGTTCCTGCCAAGGCAGCAGCTACTCTTCCTGGGGTTTATTATGGATCCCCATTAGTTCCGGCCAAGGCAGTAGCTACTCTTCCTGTGGTTTATTATGGATCCCCATTAGTTCCTGCCAAGGCAGCAGCTACTCTTCCTGTGGTTTATTATGGATCCCCATTAGGTCCTGCCAATGCAGCAGCTACTCTTCCTGGGGTTTATAAAGGATCCCCATTAGTTCCTGCCATGGCAGCAGCTACTCTTCCTGGGGTTTATTATGGATCCCCATTAGCTCCTGTCAAGGCAGCAGCTACTCTTGCCGGGGTTTATTATGGATCTCCATTAGTTCCTGTCAAGGCAGCAGCTACTCTTCCTGGGGTTTATTATGGATCCCCATTAGTTCCTGCCAAGGCAGCAGCTACTCTTCCTGTGGTTTATTATGGATCCCCATTAGTTCCTGCCAAGGCAGCAGCTACTCTTCCTGGGGTTTATTATGGATCCCCATTAGTTCCTGCAAAGGCAGCAGCTACTCTTCCCAGGGTTTATTATGGATCCCCATTAGTTCCTGCCAAGGCAGCAGCTACTCTTCCTGGGGTTTATTATGGGTCCCAATTAGGTCCTGCCAAGGCAGCAGCTACTCTTCCTGGGGTTTATTGTGGATCCCCATTAGTTCCTGCCAAGGCAGCAGCTACTCTTCCTGGTGTTTATTATGGATCCCCATTAGTTCCTGTCAAGACAGCAGCTACTCTTCCTGGAGTTTATTATGGATCCCCATTAGTTCCTGCCAAGGCAGCAGCTACTCTTCCTGGGGTTTATTATGGATCCCCATTAGTTCCTGCCAAGGCAGCAGCTACTCTTCCTGGGGTTTATTATGGATCCCCATTAGTTCCGGCCAAGGCAGTAGCTACTCTTCCTGTGGTTTATTATGGATCCACATTAGTTCCTGCCATGGCAGCAGCTACTCTTCCTGGGGTTTATTATGGATCCCCATTAGCTCCTGTCAAGGCAGCAGCTACTCTTGCCGGGGTTTATTATGGATCTCCATTAGTTCCTGTCAAGGCAGCAGCTACTCTTCCTGTGGTTAATTATGGATCCCCATTAGTTCCTGCCAAGGCAGCAGCTACTCTTCCTGGGGTTTATTATGGATCCCCATTAGTTCCGGCCAAGGCAGTAGCTACTCTTCCTGTGGTTTATTATGGATCCCCATTAGTTCCTGCCAAGGCAGCAGCTACTCTTCCTGTGGTTTATTATGGATCCCCATTAGGTCCTGCCAAGGCAGCAGCTACTCTTCCTGGGGTTTATAAAGGATCCCCATTAGTTCCTGCCATGGCAGCAGCTACTCTTCCTGGGGTTTATTATGGATCCCCATTAGCTCCTGTCAAGGCAGCAGCTACTCTTCCTGGGGTTTATTATGGATCTCCATTAGTTCCTGTCAAGGCAGCAGCTACTCTTCCTGGGGTTTATTATGGATCCCCATTAGTTCCTGCCAAGGCAGCATCTACTCTTCCTGTGGTTTATTATGGATCCCCATTAGTTCCTGCCAAGGCAGGAGCTACTCTTCCTGGGGTTTATTATGGATCCCCATTAGTTCCTGCCAAGGCAGCAGCTACTCTTCCTGTGGTTTATTATGGATCCCCATTAGTTCCTGCCAAGGCAGCAGCTACTCTTCCTGGGGTTTATTATGGATCCCCATTAGTTCCTGCAAAGGCAGCAGCTACTCTTCCCAGGGTTTATTATGGATCCCCATTAGTTCCTGCCAAGGCAGCAGCTACTCTTCCTGGGGTTTATTATGGATCCCCATTAGTTCCTGCCAAGGCAGCAGCTACTCTTCCTGGGGTTTATAAAGGATCCCCATTAGTTCCTGCCATGGCAGCAGCTACTCTTCCTGGGGTTTATTATGGATCCCCATTAGCTCCTGTCAAGGCAGCAGCTACTCTTCCTGGGGTTTATTATGGATCTCCATTAGTTCCTGTCAAGGCAGCAGCTACTCTTCCTGTGGTTTATTATGGATTCCTATTAGTTCCTGCCAAGGCAGCAGCTACTCTTCCTGGGGTTTATTATGGATCCCCATTAGTTCCTGCCAAGGCAGCAGCTACTCTTCCTGGGGTTTATTATGGATCCCCATTAGTTCCTGCCAAGGCAGCAGCTACTCTTCCTGTGGTTTATTATGGATCCCCATTAGTTCCTGCCAAGGCAGCAGCTACTCTTCCTGGGGTTTATTATGGATCCCCATTAGTTCCTGCAAAGGCAGCAGCTACTCTTCCCAGGGTTTATTATGGATCCCCATTAGTTCCTGCCAAGGCAGCAGCTACTCTTCCTGGGGTTTATTATGGGTCCCAATTAGGTCCTGCCAAGGCAGCAGCTACTCTTCCTGGGGTTTATTGTGGATCCCCATTAGTTCCTGCCAAGGCAGCAGCTACTCTTCCTGGGGTTTATTATGGATCCCCATTAGTTCCTGCCAAGGCAGCAGCTACTCTTCCTGGGGTTTATTATGGATCCCCATTAGTTCCTGCCAAGGCAGCAGCTACTCTTCCTGGGGTTTATAAAGGATCCCCATTAGTTCCTGCCATGGCAGCAGCTACTCTTCCTGGGGTTTATTATGGATCCCCATTAGCTCCTGTCAAGGCAGCAGCTACTCTTGCCGGGGTTTATTATGGATCTCCATTAGTTCCTGTCAAGGCAGCAGCTACTCTTCCTGGGGTTTATTATGGATCCCCATTAGTTCCTGCCAAGGCAGCAGCTACTCTTCCTGTGGTTTATTATGGATCCCCATTAGTTCCTGCCAAGGCAGCAGCTACTCTTCCTGGGGTTTATTATGGATCCCCATTAGTTCCTGCAAAGGCAGCAGCTACTCTTCCCAGGGTTTATTATGGATCCCCATTAGTTCCTGCCAAGGCAGCAGCTACTCTTCCTGGGGTTTATTATGGGTCCCAATTAGGTCCTGCCAAGGCAGCAGCTACTCTTCCTGGGGTTTATTGTGGATCCCCATTAGTTCCTGCCAAGGCAGCAGCTACTCTTCCTGGTGTTTATTATGGATCCCCATTAGTTCCTGTCAAGACAGCAGCTACTCTTCCTGGAGTTTATTATGGATCCCCATTAGTTCCTGCCAAGGCAGCAGCTACTCTTCCTGGGGTTTATTATGGATCCCCATTAGTTCCTGCCAAGGCAGCAGCTACTCTTCCTGGGGTTTATTATGGATCCCCATTAGTTCCGGCCAAGGCAGTAGCTACTCTTCCTGTGGTTTATTATGGATCCACATTAGTTCCTGCCAAGGCAGCAGCTACTCTTCCTGTGGTTTATTATGGATCCCCATTAGGTCCTGCCAAGGCAGCAGCTACTCTTCCTGGGGTTTATAAAGGATCCCCATTAGTTCCTGCCATGGCAGCAGCTACTCTTCCTGGGGTTTATTATGGATCCCCATTAGCTCCTGTCAAGGCAGCAGCTACTCTTGCCGGGGTTTATTATGGATCTCCATTAGTTCCTGTCAAGGCAGCAGCTACTCTTCCTGGGGTTTATTATGGATCCCCATTAGTTCCTGCCAAGGCAGCAGCTACTCTTCCTGTGGTTTATTATGGATCCCCATTAGTTCCTGCCATGGCAGCAGCTACTCTTCCTGGGGTTTATTATGGATCCCCATTAGCTCCTGTCAAGGCAGCAGCTACTCTTGCCGGGGTTTATTATGGATCTCCATTAGTTCCTGTCAAGGCAGCAGCTACTCTTCCTGGGGTTTATTATGGATCCCCATTAGTTCCTGCCAAGGCAGCAGCTACTCTTCCTGTGGTTTATTATGGATCCCCATTAGTTCCTGCCAAGGCAGGAGCTACTCTTCCTGGGGTTTATTATGGATCCCCATTAGTTCCTGCCGAGGCAGCAGCTACTCTTCCTGGGGTTTATTATGGGTCCCAATTAGGTCCTGCCAAGGCAGCAGCTACTCTTCCTGGGGTTTATTGTGGATCCCCATTAGTTCCTGCCAAGGCAGCAGCTACTCTTCCTGTGGTTTATTATGGATCCCCATTAGTTCCTGCCAAGGCAGCAGCTACTCTTCCTGGGGTTTATTATGGGTCCCAATTAGGTCCTGCCAAGGCAGCAGCTACTCTTCCTGGGGTTTATTGTGGATCCCCATTAGTTCCTGCCAAGGCCGCAGCTACTCTTCCTGGTGTTTATTATGGATCCCCATTAGTTCCTGCCAAGGCAGCAGCTACTCTTCCTGGGGTTTATTATGGATCCCCATTAGTTCCTGCCAAGGCAGCAGCTACTCTTCCTGGGGTTTATTATGGATCCCCATTAGTTCCTGCCGAGGCAGCAGCTACTCTTCCTGGGGTTTATTATGGGTCCCAATTAGGTCCTGCCAAGGCAGCAGCTACTCTTCCTGGGGTTTATTGTGGATCCCCATTAGTTCCTGCCAAGGCAGCAGCTACTCTTCCTGGGGTTTATTATGGATCCCCATTAGTTCCTGCCAAGGCAGCAGCTACTCTTCCTGGGGTTTATTATGGGTCCCAATTAGGTCCTGCCAAGGCAGCAGCTACTCTTCCTGGGGTTTATTGTGGATCCCCATTAGTTCCTGCCAAGGCAGCAGCTACTCTTCCTGGTGTTTATTATGGATCCCCATTAGTTCCTGCCAAGGCAGCAGCTACTCTTCCTGGGGTTTATTATGGATCCCCATTAGTTCCTGCCAAGGCAGCAGCTACTCTTCCTGGGGTTTATTATGGATCCCCATTAGTTCCTGCCGAGGCAGCAGCTACTCTTCCTGGGGTTTATTATGGGTCCCAATTAGGTCCTGCCAAGGCAGCAGCTACTCTTCCTGGGGTTTATTGTGGATCCCCATTAGTTCCTGCCAAGGCAGCAGCTACTCTTCCTGGGGTTTATTATGGATCCCCATTAGTTCCTGCCAAGGCAGCAGCTACTCATCCTGGGGTTTATTATGGGTCCCAATTAGGTCCTGCCAAGGCAGCAGCTACTCTTCCTGGGGTTTATTATGGATCCCCATTAGTTCCTGCCATGGCAGCAGCTACTCTTCCTGGGGTTTATTATGGATCCCCATTAGTTCCTGCCAAGGCAGAAGCTAATCTTCCTGGGGTTTATTATGGGTCCCAATTAGGTCCTGCCAAGGCAGCAGCTACTCTTCCTGGGGTTTATTGTGGATCCCCATTAGTTCCTGCCAAGGCAGCAGCTACTCTTCCTGGGGTTTATTATGGATCCCCATTAGTTCCTGCCAAGGCAGCAGCTACTCTTCCTGGGGTTTATTATGGGTCCCAATTAGGTCCTGCCAAGGCAGCAGCTACTCTTCCTGGGGTTTATTGTGGATCCCCATTAGTTCCTGCCAAGGCAGCAGCTACTCTTCCTGGTGTTTATTATGGATCCCCATTAGTTCCTGCCAAGGCAGCAGCTACTCTTCCTGGGGTTTATTATGGATCCCCATTAGTTCCTGCCAAGGCAGCAGCTACTCTTCCTGGGGTTTATTATGGATCCCCATTAGTTCCTGCCGAGGCAGCAGCTACTCTTCCTGGGGTTTATTATGGGTCCCAATTAGGTCCTGCCAAGGCAGCAGCTACTCTTCCTGGGGTTTATTGTGGATCCCCATTAGTTCCTGCCAAGGCAGCAGCTACTCTTCCTGGGGTTTATTATGGATCCCCATTAGTTCCTGCCAAGGCAGCAGCTACTCATCCTGGGGTTTATTATGGGTCCCAATTAGGTCCTGCCAAGGCAGCAGCTACTCTTCCTGGGGTTTATTGTGGATCCCCATTAGTTCCTGCCAAGGCAGCAGCTACTCTTCCTGGTGTTTATTATGGATCCCCATTAGTTCCTGCCAAGGCAGCAGCTACTCTTCCTGGGGTTTATTATGGATCCCCATTAGTTCCTGCCAAGGCAGCAGCTACTCTTCCTGGGGTTTATTATGGATCCCCATTAGTTCCTGCCGAGGCAGCAGCTACTCTTCCTGGGGTTTATTATGGATCCCCATTAGCTCCTCTCAAGGCAGCAGCTACTCTTGACGGGGTTTATTATGGATCCCCATTAGTTCCTGCCAAGGTAGCAGCTACTCTTCCTGTGGTTTATTGTGGATCCCCATTAGTTCCTGTCAAGGCAGCAGCTACTCTTCCTGGTGTTTATTATGGATCCCCATTAGTTCCTGCCAAGGCAGCAGCTACTCTTCCTGGGGTTTATTATGGATCCCCATTAGTTCCTGCCAAGGCAGCAGCTACTCTTCCTGGGGTTTATTATGGATCCCCATTAGTTCCTGCCAAGGCAGCAGCTACTCTTCCTGGGGTTTATTATGGATCCCCATTAGTTCCTGCCGAGGCAGCAGCTACTCTTCCTGGGGTTTATTATGGATCCCCATTAGCTCCTGTCAAGGCAGCAGCTACACTTGCCGGGGTTTATTATGGATCCCCATTAGTTCCTGCCAAGGCAGCAGCTACTCTTCCTGGGGTTTATTGTGGATCCCCATTAGTTCCTGCCAAGGCAGCAGCTACTCTTCCTGGTGTTTATTATGGATCCCCATTAGTTCCTGCCAAGGCAGCAGCTACTCTTCCTGGGGTTTATTATGGATTCCCATTAGTTCCTGCCAAGGCGGCAGCTACTCTTCCTGGAGTTTATTATGGATCCCCATTAGTTCCTGCCGAGGCAGCAGCTACTCTTCCTGGAGTTTATTATGGATCCCCATTAGTTCCTGCCAAGGCAGCAGCTACTCTTCCTGGAGTTTATTATGGATCCCCATTAGTTCCTGCCAAGGCAGCAGCTACTCTTCCTGGAGTTTATTATGGATCCCCATTAGTTACTATCAAGGCAGCAGCTACTCTTCCTGGGGTTTATTATGGATCCCCATTAGTTCCTGCCAAGGCAGCAGCTACTCTTCCTAGGGTTTATTATGGATCCCCATTAGTTCCTGCCAAGGCAGCAGCTACTCTTCCTGGGGTTTATTATGGATCCCCATTAGTTCCTGCCAAGGCAGCAGCTACTCTTCCTGTGGTTTATTATGGATCCCCATTAGTTCCTGCCAAGGCAGCAGCTACTCTTCCTGTGGTTTATTATGGATCCCCATTAGTTCCTGTCAAGGCAGCAGCTACTCTTCCTGTGGTTTATTATGGATCCCCATTAGTTCCTGCCAAGGCAGCAGCTACTCTTCCTGGGGTTTATTATGGATCCCCATTAGTTCCTGCCAAGGCAGCAGCTACTCTTCCTGTGGTTTATTATGGATCCCCATTAGTTCCTGTCAAGGCAGCAGCTACTCTTCCTGTGGTTTATTATGGATCCCCATTAGTTCCTGCCAAGGCAGCAGCTACTCTTCCTGGGGTTTATTATGGATCCCCATTAGTTCCTGTCAAGGCAGCAGCTACTCTTCCTGGAGTTTATTATGGATCCCCATTAGTTCCTGCCAATGCAGCAGCTACTCTTCCTGGGGTTTATTATGGATCCCCATTTGTTCCTGCCAAGGCAGCAGCTACTCTTCCTGTGGTTTATTAGGGATCCCCATTAGTTCCTGTCAAGGCAGCAGCTACTCTTCCTGTGGTTTATTATGGATCCCCATTAGTTCCTGCCAAGGCAGCAGCTACTCTTCCTGGGGTTTATTATGGATCCCCATTAGTTCCTGCCAAGGCAGCAGCTACTCTTCCTGTGGTTTATTAGGGATCCCCATTAGTTCCTGCCAAGGCAGCAGCTACTCTTCCTGTGGTTTATTAGGGATCCCCATTAGTTCCTGTCAAGGCAGCAGCTACTCTTCCTGTGGTTTATTATGGATCCCCATTAGTTCCTGCCAAGGCAGCAGCTACTCTTCCTGGGGTTTATTATGGATCCCCATTAGTTCCTGCCAAGGCAGCAGCTACTCTTCCTGTGGTTTATTAGGGATCCCCATTAGTTCCTGTCAAGGCAGCAGCTACTCTTCCTGTGGTTTATTATGGATCCCCATTAGTTCCTGCCAAGGCAGCAGCTACTCTTCCTGGGGTTTATTATTTATTTATTATTATTAGTCCCCACTCTTACATGGATAAAAAGAGACACAACATTGGAGACAAAATATAGCTTACTATATGTTGTCAACAATCTCAGCCAACCCTGTCTGTTTTGGCTCCGTAGTTGCTCACGAATCAGGTTTGTTCCTGAACAACTAACCTGTCTATAATAATAACAATTATTAGTGTTCTGCGTCAGCTGAACCCTAACTGTTTATCAACATACTTTCTTCCCAAAAGCTTGTTTTTCCACTTCTTCCCAATTTCCATAGTCCATGAATTGCGAAAGGGCTCTTGCTCAACCGTTGGCTAGTTCATACGAGTCAGTGGGAAAGGAAGAACATGGATTAGTGAATTATTGGGAAAGATATTGTGCAGAAAGGCATTTCACTGTACTTGTGCGTGTGACAATAAAACGTAAAACTTGAAAAACTTGGCCTTGTCAGTGGCACCCTTTCCCATCTCTCCCCTGGTAAACTGTGTGGTAAGCATATTAAGCGTGTTAAAAGCCAGAGCACACATCCAAATCATAAATTGGTTCAGAAACAGGGGGCTAAGAGAGTCTGTCTGGTCCTTCACCACTGTCTGGTCCTTCACTACAGTCTGACTGGTCCTTCACCACAGTCAGTCTGGTCCTTCACCACAGTCTGGTACTTCACCACAGTCTGTCTGGTCTTTCACCACAGTCTGGTCCTTCACCACAGTCTGTCAGGTCCTTCACCGCAGACTGTCTGGTCCTTCACCACAGTCAGTCTGGTCCTTCACCACAGTCAGTCTGGTACTTCACCACAGTCTGTCTGGTCTTTCACCACAGTCTGGTCCTTCACCACAGTCTGGTCCTTCACCACAGTCTGTCTGGTCCTTCACCACAGTCTGTCTGGTCCTTCACCACAGTCAGTCTGGTCCTTCACCACAGTCAGTCTGGTCCTTCACCACAGTCTGTCTGGTCCTTCACCACAGTCTGGTCCTTCACTACAGTCTGGTCCTTCACCACAGTCTGTCTGGTCCTTCACTACAGCCAGGTCCTTCACCACAGTCTGGTCCTTCACCACAGTCTGGTCCTTCACCACAGTCTGTCTGGTCCTTCACCACAGTCTGTCTGGTCCTTCACCACAGTCAGTCTGGTCCTTCACTACAGTCTGGTCCTTCACCACAGTCTGGTCCTTCACCACAGTCTGGTCCTTCACCACAGTCTGGTCCTTCACTACAGTCTGGTCCTTCACCACAGTCTGGTCCTTCACCACAGTCTGTCTGGTCCTTCACCACAGTCTGTCTGGTCCTTCACCACAGTCTGGTCCTTCACCACAGTCTGTCTGGTCCTTCACCACAGTCTGTCTGGTCCTTCACCACAGTCTGGTCCTTCACCACAGTCAGTCTGGGCCTTCACCACAGTCTGGTCCTTCACCACAGTCAGTCTGGTCCTTCACCACAGTCAGTCTGGTCCTTCACCACAGTCTCCGTGGAAGACCATCCAAGAAAACCATGGTGTGTGTGTGTGCGTGCGTGCGTGCGTGTGCGTGCGTGTGTAAGAGAGCATGATGGAGAGATAAACACTACAGCCCAGATGGATATTCGTTCACATTTGTTTTGAAACGTGATTTGTGATTTATGAAATGCTTGACACGCGCACACACACACACACACACACACACACACACACACACACACACACACACACACACACACACACACACACACACATACACACACATACACATACACACACACACACACACACACACACACACAGACACTCACACGGTTTTCTGTTTGGCGATACAGCTGTAGAAAGGACCTGAGAGATTCTGGCAAAGTCTCAAGAGGACCAACACAGCCTGGTCCCAATTCGCTGACCCTCTCTCTACATGTTCTCATCCTGATGTTGGTGAACGACTCTGCACTGGTCCGTTGAGACTAGTCTGTTGTCCTGGGCGACAGATGATCTCTGTACATGGCTTTGGGGACGATTCAGTCATTCATTAATCCAGTCAGTTTTTTTTTTATAAGGCCGCTGAGAGAGCAGAACCTTCTAGATGTGTCCAACACATGTTTGCTGCTGAGCGTTTTTCCAATAGACATGGCGTTGAAACCCGTGGCTCATTGGTCGTAACAGATCAGGCGCGTCCTCAGAGCATGCTGGTGTGTTTTACCAACATATTCAATCAATCCCTGTGGCAGTCTGCTGTTTCCACACGCTTCAAGAGGACCACCGTTGTCCCTGTTCCCAAGAAAGCGAAGGTAACTGAGCTAAACGACTATCGCCTCGCAGCACTCACTTCTGTTATCAGTGCTTTGAGAAACTAGTTAAGGATCATATCACCTCCACCCTACCTGACACCCTAGACCCACTTCAATTTGCTTACCGCATAAATAGGTTCACAGACGATGCAATCTCAACCACACTGCACACTGCCCTAACCCATCTGGACAAGAGGAATACCTATGTGAGAATGTCGTTCATCGACTACAGCTCAGCATTTAACACCATAGTACCCTCCAAAGTCGTCATTGAGCTCGAGACCCCGCCCTCTCGACCCCGCGTTCTCAGCCCTCTCCTGTACTCCCTGTTCACCCATGACTGCGTGGCCAAGCACGCCTCCAACTCAATCATCAAGTTTGCGGAGGACACTTCAGTGGTAGGCTTGATTACCAACAACGACGAGACGGCCTACAGGGAGGAGGTGAGGGCCCTCGGAGTGTGGTGTCAGGAAAATAACCTCGCACTCAACGTCAACAAAACAAAGGAGACGATTGTGGACTTCAGGAAACAGCAGAGGGAGCACCCCCCTATCCACATCGACGGGACAGCAGTGGAGAAGATGGAAAGTTTTAAGTTCCTCGGCGTACACATCACGGACAAACTGAAATAGTCCACCCACACAGACAGCGTGGTGAAGAAGTGGTAGGGAGGCTGAAGAAATTTGGCTTGTCACCAAAAACACTCACAAGCTTTTACAGGTGCACAATCGAGAGCATCCTGTCGGGCTGTATCACCGCCTAGGTCGGCAACTGCACCCCCCACATCCGGCTCTCCAGAGGGTAGGGAGGTCTGCATAACGCATCACCGGGGGCTAAACTACCTGCCCTCCAGGACACCTACACCCCCCAATGTCACAGGAAGGCCATAAAGATCATCAAGGACAAGAACCACCCGAGCCACTGCCTGTTCACCCTGCTATCATCCAGAAGACGAGATCAGTACAGGTGCATCAAAACTGGGACTGAGAGACTGAAAAACAGCTTCTATCTCAAGATCATCAGACTGTTAAACAGCCACCACTAACATTGAGTGGTTGCTGCCAACATACTGACTCATCTCTAGCCACTTTAATAATTAAAAATGGGTTGTAATAAATGTATCACTAGTCACTTTAAACAATGCCCCTTAATATAATGTTTACATACCCTACATTACTCATCTCATATGTACAGTGCCTTGCGAAAGTATTCGGCCCCCTTGAACTTTGCGACCTTTTGCCACATTTCAGGCTTCAAACATAAAGATATAAAACTGTATTTTTTTGTGAAGAATCAACAACAAGTGGGACACAATCATGAAGTGGAACGACATTTATTGGATATTTCAAACCTTTTTAACAAATCAAAAACTGAAAAATTGGGCGTGCAAAATTATTCAGCCCCTTTACTTTCAGTGCAGCAAACTCTCTCCAGAAGTTCAATGAGGATCTCTGAATGATCCAATGTTGACCTAAATGACTAATGATGATAAATACAATCCACCTGTGTGTAATCAAGTCTCCGTATAAATGCACCTGCACTGTGATAGTCTCAGAGGTCCGTTAAAAGCGCAGAGAGCATCATGAAGAACAAGGAACACACCAGGCAGGTCCGAGATACTGTTGTGAAGAAGTTTAAAGCCGGATTTGGATACAAAAAGATTTCCCAAGCTTTAAACATCCCAAGGAGCACTGTGCAAGCGATAATATTGAAATGGAAGGAGTATCAGACCACTGCAAATCTACCAAGACCTGGCCGTCCCTCTAAACTTTCAGCTCATACAAGGGGAAGACTGATCAGAGATGCAGCCAAGAGGCCCATGATCACTCTGGATGAACTGCAGAGATCTCCAGCTGAGGTGGGAGACTCTGTCCATAGGACAACAATCAGTCGTATATTGCACAAATCTGGCCTTTATGGAAGAGTGGCAAGAAGGAAGCCATTTCTTAAAGATATCCATAAAAAGTGTCGTTTAAAGTTTGCCACAAGCCACCTGGGAGACACACCAAACATGTGGAAGAAGGTGCTCCGGTCAGATGAAACCAAAATTGAACTTTTTGGCAACAATGCAAAACGTTATGTTTGGCGTAAAAGCAACACAGCTGAACACACCATCCCCACTGTCAAACATGGTGGTGGCAGCATCATGGTTTGGGCCTGCTTTTCTTCAGCAGGGACAGGGAAGATGGTTAAAATTGATGGGAAGATGGATGGAGCCAAATACAGGACCATTCTGGAAGAAAACCTGATGGAGTCTGCAAAAGACCCGAGACTGGGACGGAGATTTGTCTTCCAACAAGACAATGATCCAAAACATAAAGCAAAATCTACAATGGAATGGTTCAAAAATAAACATATCCAGGTGTTAGAATGGCCAAGTCAAAGTCCAGACCTGAATCCAATCGAGAATCTGTGGAAAGAACTGAAAACTGCTGTTCACAAATGCTCTCCATCCAACCTCACTGAGCTCGAGCTGTTTTGCAAGGAGGAATGGGAAAACATTTCAGTCTCTCGATGTGCAAAACTGATAGAGACATACCCCATGCGACTTACAGCTGTAATCGCAGCAAAAGGTGGCGCTACAAAGTATTAACTTAAGGGGGCTGAATAATTTTGCACGCCCAATTTTTCTGTTTTTGATTTGTTAAAAAAGTTTGAAATATCCAATAAATGTCGTTCCACTTCATGATTGTGTCCCACTTGTTGTTGATTCTTCACAAAAAAATACTATGCCCTGTAGAAGGACAATGGTGCCATTTGGGACTCATCCAATTCTCCTCTGGGACTCATCCAAGTCTCCTCTGGGACTTATCCAAGTCTCCTCTGGGACTCATCCAAGTCTCCTCTGGGACTCATCCAAGTCTCCTCTGGGACTCATCCAAGTCTCCTCTGGGACTTATCCAAGTCTCCTCTGGGACTCATCCAAGTCTCCTCTGGGACTTATCCAAGTCTCCTCTGGGACTCATCCAAGTCTCCTCTGGGACTCATCCAAGTCTCCTCTGGGAGAGTAAAAATACAATTGAGATGAATAGAGTGCTAGACTCTCCGGTCGATCAGACGAACCCACTGACGTTGATAAATGATGTCGATGCTGATGGCCTTCAGAAAGTGTTCATACCCCATTGAACTTGTTCCACATTTTGTTGTGTTACAGCCTGAATTCAAAATGGATTACATTGTTTCAAGCATTATGACTAAAGTGAAAACATGCAAATCTATTGAAAATTAAATACAGAAATATCTCATTTACAAACAGTAGGTATTCACACCTCTGAGTCAATACTTTGTAGAAGCCCCTTTGGCAGTGCGTCTTTCTGGGTAAGTCTCTAAGAGCTTTCCACACCTGGATTGCACAATATTTGCACATTATTTTGTATTTATTTAACTAGGTACGACCAGGTAATGTTGATCGTTGCTTGACAGCCATTTTCAAGTCTTGACATAGATTTTCAAGTAGATTTAAGTCAAAACTGTAACTAGGCCACTCGGGAACATTCAATGATGTGTTGGTAAGCAACTCCAGTGTATATTTGGCCTTGTGTTTTAGGTTATTGTCCTGCTGAAAGGTGAATTCATCCCCCAGTTTCTGGTGGAAAGGAGACTGAACCAGATTTTCCTCCAGGACTCTGTTGGTGCTTAGCTCTATGACAGTTATTGTTATCCTAAAAAACTCCCTAGTCCTTACTGAAGACAAGCATACCCATAACATAACGCAACCACCACCACTCTTGAAAATATTTTGTATTTATTTTTATTTAACGAGGCAAGTCAGAACAAATACACATTTTTTATTTACAGTGACCGGGACGACGCCCCTATGGGACTCCCAGACACGGACAACGCCCCTATGGGACTCCCAGACACGGACGACGCCCCTATGGGACTCCCAGACACGGACGACGCCCCTATGGGACTCCCAAACACAACGCCCCTATGGGACTCACAAACACGGACGACGCCCCTATGGGACTCCAAAACACGACGCCCCTATGGGACTCCCAAACACAGACGCCCCTATGGGACTCCCAAACACAGACGCCCCTATGGGACTCCCAAACACAGACGCCCCTATGGGACTCCCAAACACGACACCCCTATGGGACTCCCAAACACGACGCCCCTATGGGACTCCCAAACACGGACGCCCCTATGGGACTCCCAGACACGGACGACGCCCCTATGGGACTCCCAGACACGGACGACGCCCCTATGGGACTCCCAAACACAACGCCCCTATGGGACTCACAAACACGGACGACGCCCCTATGGGACTCCCAAACACAGACGACGCCCCTATGGGACTCCAAAACACGACGCCCCTATGGGACTCCCAAACACAGACGCCCCTATGGGACTCCCAAACACAGACGCCCCTATGGGACTCCCAAACACGACACCCCTATGGGACTCCCAAACACGACGCCCCTATGGGACTCCCAAACACGGACGCCCCTATGGGACTCCCAGACACGGACGACGTCCCTATGGGACTCTCAGACACGGACGACGCCCCTATGGGACTCCCAGACACGGACGACGCCCCTATGGGACTCCCAGACACGGACGACGCCCCTATGGGATTCACAGACACGGATGACGCCCCTATGGGACTCCCAGACACGGACGACGCCCCTATGGGACTCCCAGACACGGACGACGCCCCTATGGGACTCCCAGACACGGACGACGCCCCTATGGGACTCCCAGACACGGACGGATTGTGTGCCGCCCCTATGGGACTCCCAAACACGGCCCGATTGTGTGCCGCCCCTATGGGACTCCCAAACACGGCCCGATTGTGTGCCGCCCCTATGGGACTCCCAAACACGGCCCGATTGTGTGCCGCCCCTATGGGACTCCCAGACACGGCCGGATGTTCTACAGCCTGGATATGAAGGGTGGTAATCGGTAGCTGTAAAGAGTACATGTCTTGAAAATAAGAATTTTAATAACTTCATCATGCTCAAAGGATTTTCTTTTTAAATCTACCAATGGGTTAGGGTTAGGGTTAGGGTTAGGGTTATGGTTAGGGTTAGGGTTATGGGTTAGGGTTAGGGTTAGGGTTAGGGTTAGGGTTATGGGTTAGGGTTAGGGTTAGGGTTAGGGTTAGGGTTATGGTTAGGGTTAGGGTTAGGGTTATGGGTTAGGGTTAGGGTTAGGGTTAGGGTTAGGTTTAGTCTACCAATGGGTTAGGGTTAGTCTACCAATGGGTTAGGGTTAGTCTACCAATGGGTTAGGGTTAGGGTCAGGGTTAGGGTTAGTCTACCAATGGGTTAGGGTTAGGGTTAGGGTTAGTCTACCAATGGGTTAGGGTTAGTCTACCAATGGGTTAGGGTTAGTCTACCAATGGGTTAGGGTTAGGGTTAGGGTTAGGGTTAGTCTACCAATGGGTTAGGGTTAGGGTTAGTCTACCAATTGGTTAGGGTTAGTCTACCAATGGGTTAGGGTTAGTCTACCAATGGGTTAGGGTTAGGGTTAGGGTTAGGGTTAGTCTACCAATGGGTTAGGGTTAGGGTTAGTCTACCAATGGGTTAGGGTTAGGGTTAGGGTTAGGGTTAGGGTTAGGGTTAGGGTTAGTCTACCAATGGGTTAGGGTTAGGGTTAGGGTTAGGGTTAGGGTTAGGGTTATGGTTAGGGTTAGGGTTAGGGTTAGTCTACCAATGGGTTAGGGTTAGGGTTAGGGTTAGGGTTAGGGTTAGGGTTAGTCTACCAATGGGTTAGGGTTAGGGTCAGGGTTAGTCTACCAATGGGTTAGGGTTAGGGTTAGGGTTAGGGTTAGTCTACCAATGGGTGCCCTTCTTGTGAGGCATTGGAAAACCTCCCTGGTCTTTGTGGTTGAATGTGTGTTTGAAATTCACTGCTCGACTGAAGGGACCTTACAGATAATTGTATGTGTGGGGGTGCAGAGATGAGCTAGTCATTCAGAAATCATGTTAAACACTTTTATTACACACAGTGTGTCCATGCAACTTCTTACGTGACTTGAAAAGCACATTTTTACTCCTGAACTTATTTGGATGCTTGTCATAACAAAGGGGTTGAATACTTATTGACTCAAGACATTTCAGATTTTCATTTTTAATTCATTTGTCAAAAAAATAAAAAATACTAAAATAACATAATTCCACTTTGACATGATGAGGTAATGGGGTAGGCCAGTGACACAACATCTCAATTTAATCAATTTTAAATTAATATTGTAAAACAACAACAATGTGGAAACAGTAAACGGATGGGAATGCTTTTTGAAAGTAAATGGGAAATTAGGGAAGAACAACCTGACCTTTTCTGGCCCCCTACCGCAGACAAATTAGAGAGCTGCCAAGCATACCTCCATCTTAGTTCACGGTGTAGAATACAATGTGTCAAGAGCCTGCCAAGCAGACCTCTATCTTAGTTCACGGTCTAGAATACAATGTGTCAAGAGCCTGCCAAGCAGACCTCTATCTTAGTTCACAGTCTAGAATACAATGTGTCAAGGGGCTGTCTTAGTTCACGGTGTAGAATACAATGTGTCAAGAGCCTCTATCTTAGTTCACGGTCTAGAATACAATGTGTCAAGAGCCTCTATCTTAGTTCACGGTCTAGAATACAATGTGTCAAGGGGCTGCCCAGCATACCTCTATCTTAGTTCACAGTGTAGAATGCAATGTGTCAAGGCGCGGCCAAGTCTACACCTGCCTCAGGTCAACAAGTAGAGTACAAATGTACAATTTCTCCTGTTTGGCTTCCTGGAGTGAGTCTGAACCCGTCTCGAGAGCTATGATTCTGATAAATGATAAACTCACAATTGTCTCCTTTCACCACAGGAAGTCTTGACATCTGTAAGAATATGGATTGCACAGGCAATTATTTCTGAGTGGAACTAAGGTATTCACAGGAATTCTCTCTCTTTCTCTCGCTCCCTCTCCCCTCTCTCGCTCCCTCTCCCCTCTCTCGCTCCCTCTCCCCTCTCCTTAAAGTTAAGCAAAATACATTTAAAGTAAAGTAAAATACCCTTAAAGTAGAATAAAATACCCTTAAAGTAGAGTAAAATACCCTTAAAGTAGAGTAAAATACCCTTAAAGTAGAGTAAAATACCCTTAAAGTAGAGTAAAATACCCTTAAAGTAGAGTAAAATACCCTTAAAGTAGAGCAAAATACCCTTAAAGTAGAGTAAAATACCCTTAAAGTAGAGTAAAATACCCTTAAAGTAGAGTAAAATACCCTTAAAGTAGAGCAAAATACCCTTAAAGTAGAGTAAAATACCCTTAAAGTAGAGTAAAATACCCTTAAAGTAGAGTAAAATACCCTTAAAGTAGAGTAAAATACCCTTAAAGTTAAATACATTTAAAGTAAAGTAAAATAAACTTAAAGTACAGCAAATACCCTTGAATTAAAGCTAGAGTAAAAGCCACTGCAGCATGAGAACTTGCTGCTACTCTCAGCGTAAGTAGGTGTGCTGTCTCAGCCCTGTAATCCACCCCTTGTTGCTAAAGATATTTACCCTAAATATTTAGACGTTTGTGTGTGGGAATCAATAAGTACAGCGTTTCAGACCCACGCAACGCTTTCTAATTTTGTTTGGCACGGGTCTTGACCTTTGTTCTGGAGCTGTTCTGTAATCTTGGTCAAAGCCTTGCCCAACTTGGCAAAGAATATTCACAAGGCCAAGATCACCAAACCTGAGATCCGACCTGTGTCAATCAATATATTAAACCAGAACCAATTTTTATTTATTTTACCTTTATTTAACTAGGCAAGTCAGTTAAGAACAAATTCTTATTTTCAATGACGGCCTAGGAACAGTGTGCCGAACTGTCTGAACCTTGTCAGCTTGGGGATTTGAACTTGCAACCTTACTAATCCAACACTCTAACCACTAGGCTACTCTGCCGCCCCAAACCAAGAGGCTGAATGGAATGTCAACACTCTACGTTTACCTAAAACCCAGCCATACAATACTTGTACCTCTCCATACAATACTGGTACCTCTCCATACAATACTGGTACCTCTCCATACAATACTGGTATCACTCCATACAATACTGAAGTTATATACAATACTGGTACCTCTCCATACAATACTGGTACCTCTCCATACAATACTGGTATCACTCCATACAATACAGGTACCACTCCATACAATACTGAAGTTATAAACAACAGCCCATACACACCACCACCTCATACACACCACCACCCCATACACACCACCTCATACACACCACCACCTCATACACACCACCAACTCAAACACACCACCTCATACACACCACCACCTCAAACATACCCTCACCTCATACACACCACCACCTCATACACACCACCACCTCATACACACCACCACCTCATACACGACACCACCTCATACACACTCCCACCTCATACACACCCCCACCTCATACACACCACCTCATACACACCCCCACCCCATACACACCACCACCTCATACACACCACCACCTCATATACACCACCACCTCATACACACCACCACCTCATACACACCACCACCCCATACACACCCCCACCTCATACACACCCCCACCTCATACACACCACCACCCCATACACACCCCCACCTCATACACACCACCACCTCATAGACACCACCACCTCATACACACCACCTCCTCATACACACCATTACCTCATACACACCATTACCTCATACACACCATTACCTCATACACACCATTACCTCATACACACCATTACCTCATACACACCATCTCATACACACCACCACTTCATACACACCACCACCTCATACACACCACCACCTCATACACACCACCACCTCATACACACCCCCACCTCATATACACCATTACCTCATAAACACCATTACCTCATACACACCATCTCATACACACCATTACCTCATACACACCATCTCATACACACCACCCCATACACACCCCCACCTCATACACACCACCTCAAACACACTACCACCTCATACACACCACCACCTCATACACACCACCACCTCATACACACCACCACCTCATATACACCATTACCTCATACACACCATTACCTCATACACACCATCTCATACACACCCCCACCTCGTGCACACCCCCACCTCCTACACACCACCACCTCATACACATCACCACCTCATACACACCACCACCCCATTCACACCACCACCTCATACACACCACCACCTCATACACACCACCACCTCATACACACCACCACCTCATACATACACCCACCTCATATACACCATTACCTCATACACACCATTACCTCATACACACCATCTCATACACACCATTACCTCATACACACCACCACCTCATACACACCACCACCTCATACACACCACCACCTCATACACACCACCACCTCATACACACCACCACCTCATACACACCCCCACCTCATATACACCATTACCTCATACACACCATCTCATACACACCACCCCATACACACCCCCACCTCATACACAACACCCCATACACACCCCCACCTCATACACACCACCACCTCATACACACCCCACCTCATATACACCATTACCTCATACACACCATTACCTCATTCACACCACCACCTCATACACACCACTCCCTCATACACACCACCCCATACACACCCCCACCTCATACACACCACCACCTCATACACACCCCCACCTCATATACACCATTACCTCATACACACCCCCACCTCATACACACCCCCACCTCATACACACCCCCACCTCATACACACCACCACCTCATACACACCCCCACCTCATACACACCACCACCTCATACACACCACCACCTCATACACACCACCACCTCATACACACCACCACCTCATACACACCCCCACCTCATACACCCCCCCCACCTCATACACACCACCACCTCATACACACAGAAGTAGATGAATAGTGATGGCATGTTACCAGCCATACAGGTCTGTGGGTCAGAAAACGTTTGAGAGCCTCCTCTTCCTTCCCCACAGCTAAAAAGCTATCTTTCCTATGAGCTGCTTCATAGCACTGACAGCTGTAGTGACCTGTGCCATTTCTCAAGGTGGGGCTTTGTGTCCAAGTAATATCTGCCTGGGCCTTTGTAGGGCCTTCCTCCTGGTATAGAGGTCCTGGATGGCAGGAAACGTGGCCCCAGTGATGTACTGGGCCGTACGCAATACCCTCTGTTTGGAGACCGAGCAGTTGCCATACCAGGCAGTGATGCAACAAGTCAGGATGCTCTCGATGGTGCAGCTGTAAAACTTTTTGAGGATCTGAGGACCCATGACAAATCTTTTCAGTCTCCTGTGGGGGAATAGGTTTTGTCGTGCCCTCTTCACGACATTCTTGGTGTGTTTGGACCATGTTAGTTTGTTGGTGATGTGGACGCCAAGGAACTTGAAGCTCTCAAACTGCTCCGCTACAGCCTCTTCAAAGTGGTAGGCGTGTTGTGTAAATCAAATGATACAAACCCCCCAAAAAATCAATCGGAGCTCTCGGCTGTGCTTCCCCTTTGTAGTCTGTAATGGTTTGCAAAGCGATGACACATCCGACGAGCGTTAGAGTTGGTGTATTATGATTGGATCTTAGTCTGTATTGACGCTTTGCTTGTCTGATGGTTGATCGGAGGGCATTGCAGGATTTCTTATAAGGGTTAGAGTTCCGCTCCTTGAAAGCAGCAGCTCTACCCTTTAGCTCAGTGCGAATGTTGCCTGTTATCCATGGCTTCTGGTTGGGGTATGTACGTACGGTCACTGTGGGGACCACGTCCTCAATGCACTTATTGATGAAGTCAGTGACTGATGTGGTGTACTTCTCAGTGCCATCAGAAGAATCCCGTAGCATGTTCCAGTCTGTGCTGCAAAACAGTCCTGTAATTTAGCATATGCCGCATCTGACCACTTTTTTTATAGACCGAGTCACTGGTGCTTCCTGCTTTCATTTTGTGCTTGTAAGCAGGAATCAGGAGGGTAGAATTATGGTCAGATTTGCCAAATGGAGGGCGAGGGAGAGCTTTGTATGCGTCTCTGTGTGTATAGCAAAGGTGGTCCAGAGTTATTTTCCCCTCTGGTTGCACATTGAACATGCTGATAGAAATTTGGTAAAACAGATTTAAGTTTCCCTGAAATTAAAGTCCCCGGCTACTAGGAGCGCCGCCTCTGGGTGAGCGTTTTCCTGTTTGCTTATGGCGGGAATAAAGCTCATTCAGTGCTGTCTTAGTGCCAGCATCATTCTGTGGTGGTATGTAAACAGATAAGAAAAATACAGATGAAAACTCTCTAGGTAGATAGTGTAGTCTACAGCTTATCATGAGACACTCTACCTCAGGTGAGCAACACCTAAAGACTTCCTTAGTTATCGTGCACCAGCTGTATTTACAGAACGACATAGTCCACCACCCCTTGTCTAACCAGACACCGCTGTTCTATCCTGCCGATACAAGGTATAACCAGCCAGCTGTATGTTGATAATGTCGTCGTTCAGCCACGACTCCGTGAAGCATAAGATATGACAGTTGTGAATGTCCCGTTGGTAGTTTAATCTTCCGCGTAGATCATCGATTTTATTTTCTAAAGATTGCACGTTTGCTAGCAGAATGGAAGGCAGTGGAGGTTTATTCGATCGCCTACGAATTCTCAGAAAGCAGCCCGCCCTCTGGCCCCTTTCTCTCTGCCTTCTCTTCACACAAATCACGGGGATCTGGGCCTGTTCTCGAGGAAGCAGTATATCGTTCGCGTCAGCCTCGTCAGACTCGTTAAAGAAAAAAACGGATTCTGCCAGTCCGTGGTGAGTAATCGCTGTCCTGATGTCCAGATGTTATTTTCGGGGATAAGAGACGATAGCGGTAACATTATGTGTAAAATAAGTACAAAAAAAAGTTACAAACAACGCAAATTAACGAGAAAAACAAAACAATCAGCCTTCTACTCCGGCGCCATCTGGTGGTTACATTGTTACACTACCAGGGCATCGCTCAAGGTGAGCCTTTATGTCCTGGTAATGTCTGTCTGGTCACACCGTCTGAGAGACAGAGAAATAACTTCTATCAGGGATTCTGAAGGAGCCCAGATCCTGTTGATCTACAGTACCACACATTTATTACCAGAGTATAACACACACACACACCACACACACACACACACACACACATACCATACACACACACCACACACCATACACACACACCACACTCATACACACACACACACACACACACATACCATACACACACACCACACACCATAAACACACACCACACACACACCACACTCACACACACACATACCATACACACACACCACACACACACACACATACCATACACACACACCACACACCATAGACACACACCATACATCACACACACACATACCATACACACACACACATACCATACACACACACACCACACACCATACACGCACACACACTACACACACTCACACACACACACACCCAACACCATACACCACACACACCACACACAAACAAGCAACATAGTAATAGTAACAGGTGTAATGTAGTTACAGTATGTACTAGATACAGTAATCTCTGTGTTGATGTTTTCTAGGAAAGAGCAGCCAAGAGTTCAACCAGGGGCGGACTCGGACCAGAAATCGGTCCAGGCATTTCAGTCCATTTTCCCCCTCGAGGCAACCACACTATCCCATTTCTAACACATAAGTCAATTTCCCCCCTCAAGGCAGCCACACTATCCCATTTCTTTCCCTCTTGGCTCCTATAATTAGTCAAATAATAATGATTATTTTTGCTCTAAATCCCCAATTTAGACCGACCCACTGAGTTAAAGATGGACCAGCCCATCTGGCATTTGCCAGAATTGCCCCAGGGCCAGTTCTACAATGGGCTCAACAGTCCAACTGATGATTGTAAATACGACATGACTTGAAATATAAAGACAATAAAAGATGATGAAACATTTCAGGCATGTATTATTTCCAAGAAACGGTATATGAGTGTCAGGCGGGGAATCAGCCAATGATTTATCATGATAACGATCTGGTGTGTTTACTGGCAGGGAGTCTGTTGGAGAGGAAACGTATAAACCCAACGTCTGCTACCTCTATGCTGTCTCCCTGCTTCTGATCTCTCTACTCTGTCTGCCTGCTTCTGATCTCTCTATACTGTCTCCCTGCTTCTGATCTCTCTTTACTGACTCCCTGCTTATGCGCCCTCTATACTGTCTCTTCTGATCTCTCTATACTGTCTCCCTGCTTCTGATCTCTCTATACTGTCTCTTCTGATCTCTCTATACTGTCTCCCTGCTTCTGCTACCTCTATACTGTCTCCCTGCTTCTGATCCCTCTATACTGTCTCCCTGCTTCTGATCTCTCTATACTGTCTCCCTGCTTCTGCTCCCCCTATACTGTCTCCCTGCTTCTGATCTCTCTATACTGTCTCCCTGCTTCTGATCTCTCTATACTGTCTCCCTGCTTCTGATCTCTCTATACTGTCTCCCTGCTTCTGATCTCTCCATACTGTCTACCTGCTTCTGATCTCTCTATACTGTCTCCCTGCTTCTGATCTCTCTATACTATCTCCCTGCTTCTGATCTCTCTATACTGTCTCTTCTGATCTCTCTATACTGTATCCCTGCTTCTGATCTCTCTATACTGTCTCTTCTGATCTCTCTATACTGTCTCTTCTGATCTCTCTATACTGTATCCCTGCTTCGAATCTCTCTATACTGTCTCCCTGCTTCTGATCTCTCTACTCTGTCTCCCTGCTTCTGATCTCTCTATACTGTATCCCTGCTTCTGATCTCTCTATACTGTCTCTTCTGATCTCTCGATACTGTCTCTTCTGATCTCTCTATACTGTATCCCTGCTTCTGATCTCTATAATCTGTCTCCCTGCTTCTCCCCCCTCTATACTGTCTCCCTGCTTCTGAGCTCTCTATACTGTCTCTTCTGATCTCTCTATACTGTCTCTTCTGATCTCTCTATACTGTATCCCTGCTTCTGAAACTCTCTACTCTGTCTCCCTGCTTCTCCCCCCTCTATTCTGTCTCCCTGCTTCTGAGCTCTCTATACTGTCTCTTCTGATCTCTATACTCTGTCTCCCTGCTGCTGATCTCTCTATACTGTCTCCCTGCTTCTGCTCCCTCTATACTGTCTCTTCTGATCTCTCTACTCTGTCTCCCTGCCTCTGCTCCCTCTATACTGTCTCTTCTGATCCCTCTACTCTGTCTCCCTGCTCCCTCTATTCTGTCTCTACTGATCTCTCTACTCTGTCTCTCTACTCTGTCTCTTCTGATCTCTCTACTCTGTCTCCTCTGATCTCTCTACTCTGATCTCTCTACTCTGTCTCTTCTGATCTCTCTACTCTGTCTCCTCTAATCTCTCTACTCTGTCTCTACTGATCTCTCTACTCTGTCTCTACTGATCTCTCTACTCTGTCTCCTCTGATCTCTATACTCTGTCTCCTCTGATCTCTCTACTCTGTCTCCTCTGATTTCTCTACTACTGTATGTCTCTTAAGTTTTTAATACAACTACAAAATTAGTTTGCAACACTGTTCTCCTTTTAAAAAGTATTAGTAGAGTACTGTATTTCCTCTGTGGCTTGCATTGGGAAATGGGTTGTCAGCCCCAACGAACAAAACCACATTCAATCCCTTAGACACAAAGCCATCAACTTTAACCAACAGGCAGAACAGCCAGTCCCTTGGACACAAAGACATCATCCCATAACCAGCAGGCAGAACAGCCAGTCCCTTGGACACAAAGACATCGTCCCATAACCAACAGGCAGAACAGCCAGTCCCTTGGACACAAAGACATCATCCCATAACCAACAGGGGGAACAGCCAGTCCCTTGGACACAAAGACATCGTCCCATAACCAACAGGCAGAACAGCCAGTCCCTTGGACACAAAGACATCATCCCATAACCAACAGGCAGAACAGCCAGTCCCTTGGACACAAAGACATCATCCCATAACCAGCAGGCAGAACAGCCAGTCCCTTGGACACAAAGACATCGTCCCATAACCAACAGGCAGAACAGCCAGTCCCTTGGACACAAAGACATCATCCCATAACCAACAGGCAGAACAGCCAGTCCCTTGGACACAAAGACATCGACTTTAACCAACAGGCAGAACAGCCAGTCCCTTGGACACAAAGACATCATCCCATAACCAACAGGCAGAACAGCCAGTCCCCTTGGACACAAAGACTTCGCCCATAACCAACTTGATGACTGTTTGCTGGGCTGGCTGTCTTCAGAAAGCTTTCCAACCCTTTCCAACCCATTCATTCAGCTTGGGTAGACTGGCAGTCATACGTGTGTATGTCAAGTTGAAATGTGTTCATTAGTACAGTCAGTCAAAAAAGGAACACCATGACAGTCTAGCTGTATTACAAGAGACAGCGGCTGTGTCCCAAATGTCACCCTTTTCCCCTAATATAGCACGACGACTTTAGATCAGACACCTAAGGGCCCTGGTCAAAAGTAGTGCACTACATAGGGAATAGGGGGGGGGACGGGGCGCGTGTTTTGGGATGCGTTTAGTTACACCACAGTCAATGACAGAGTCAGAGCGAAGCCACAAAGCCACAACAAAGGGACCGTTTTCAAAGGCTGTGTGGATTCAGAACGACTTTAACAGCTGCCATATAATGAATATGACTCACTTTTGGAAATGCTGACTGTCGACACGTAGAATAAACCAGAGAGAAAGTCGTACAAAGGCAATAATGTTATGTCCCATTAGCCTCGACCGGGTGCCAGTCCACTCATTGCCTGCATCCATTGTATTTCAATGTCTTTCAATGTCTTTCATTGTATTTCAATGTCTTTCATTGTCTTTCATTGTCTTTCAATGTCTTTCAATGTCTTTCATTGTCTTTCAATGTCTTTCAATGTCTTTCATTGTCTTTCATTGTCTTTCATTGTCTTTCATTGTCTTTCAATGTCTTTCATTGTCTTTCATTGTCTTTCATTGTCTTTCAATGTCTTTCATTGTCTTTCATTGTCTTTCAATGTCTTTCATTGTCTTTCAATGTCTTTCAATGTATTTCAATGTCTTTCAATGTCTTTCATTGTCTTTCATTGTCTTTCATTGTCTTTCAATGCCTTTCATTGTCTTTCAATGTCTTTCAATGTATTTCAATGTCTTTCAATGTCTTTCATTGTCTTTCAATGTCTTTCAATGTCTTTCATTGTCTTTCATTGTCTTTCAATGTCTTTCATTGTCTTTCATTGTCTTTCAATGTATTTCAATGTCTTTCATTGTCTTTCAATGTCTTTCATTGTCTTTCATTGTCTTTCAATGTATTTCAATGTCTTTCATTGTCTTTCAATGTCTTTCATTGTCTTTCATTGTCTTTCATTGTCTTTCAATGTATTTCATTGTCTTTCATTGTCTTTCATTGTCTTTCATTGTCTTTCATTGTCTTTCAATGCCTTTCATTGTCTTTCAATGTCTTTCAATGTATTTCAATGTCTTTCAATGTCTTTCATTGTCTTTCAATGTCTTTCAATGTCTTTCATTGTCTTTCATTGTCTTTCAATGTCTTTCATTGTCTTTCATTGTCTTTCAATGTATTTCAATGTCTTTCAATGTCTTTCATTGTCTTTCAATGTCTTTCATTGTCTTTCATTGTCTTTCAATGCCTTTCATTGTCTTTCAATGTCTTTCAATGTATTTCAATGTCTTTCAATGTCTTTCATTGTCTTTCAATGTCTTTCAATGTCTTTCATTGTCTTTCATTGTCTTTCAATGTCTTTCATTGTCTTTCATTGTCTTTCAATGTATTTCAATGTCTTTCAATGTCTTTCATTGTCTTTCAATGTCTTTCATTGTCTTTCATTGTCTTTCAATGCCTTTCATTGTCTTTCAATGTCTTTCAATGTATTTCAATGTCTTTCAATGTCTTTCATTGTCTTTCAATGTCTTTCAATGTCTTTCATTGTCTTTCATTGTCTTTCAATGTCTTTCATTGTCTTTCATTGTCTTTCAATGTATTTCAATGTCTTCCATTGTCTTCCATTATCTTTCTTGGCCATATTGCTGTTGAATGTAATTAGACAGCTGGGCTTGGGGGAATAAATGGCTTTTGAAACATCAAAAGAGATTATTTTAGTTGCCAGGTTTGTATTCAACAATAACTTGTTAACGCCAGTTGATATAGCTGGACTGAATCTGATGATCTTATCCTATAGACAGGCCTCGACAGATCACTCTCTGGTAAATCTGATCATATCCTATAGACAGGCCTCAACAGATCACTCTCTGGTAAATCTGATCTTATCCTATAGACAGGCCTCAACAGATCACTCTCTGGTAAATCTGATCATATCCTATAGACAGGCCTCAACAGATCAGTCTCTGGTAAACCTGATCACATCCCATAGACAGGCCTCAACAGATCCATATTTGGTAACCTGATCATATCCTATAGACAGGCCTCGACAGATCCATATTTGGTAAACTGATCATATCCTATAGACAGGCCTCGACAGATCCATATTTGGTAACCTGATCATATCCTATAGACAGTCCTCGACAGATCCATATTTGGTAACCTGATCATATCCTATGGACAGGCCCCGACAGATCCATATTTGGTAAACCTGATCATATCCTATGGACAGGCCCCGACAGATCCATATTTGGTAAACCTGATCATATCCTATAGACAGGCCTCGACAGATCACTCTCTGGTAAACCTGATCATATCCTATGGACAGGCCTCGACAGATCACTCTCTGGTAAACCTGATCATATCCTATGGACAGGCCCGACAGATCACTCTCTGGTAAACCTGATCATATCCTATGGACAGGCCCGACAGATCACTCTCTGGTAAACTGTTTGTTTAATGGTAAAGTTAACAAGACTGTTTGTTCATGCACTCAACCGTTTATTGGCTATTAACCTGATTTGTAGATCTTGGGCCTGTATTCAAACCGTGTCTCATAGTGGAAGAGCTTATCTAAGATCAGTTGATCCTATTGGATCATAATGAATACGTTTATATGGACAGGAGGGGAGGGGCTTCCTCCTAAATCAGCACTCCTACTATAAAAACATAGACCCATAGCCGTAATGGTGTCTCAGTCCTCCCTGTACTGAGAACATGGACCCATAGCTGTAATGGTGTCTCGGTTCTCCCTGTACTGAGAACATGGACCCATAGCTGTAATATTGTCTCGGTCCTCCCTGTACTGAGAACATGGACCCATAGCTGTAATATTGTCTCGGTCCTCCCTGTACTAGAACATGGACCCATAGCTGTAATGTTGTCTCGGTCCTCCATGTACTAGAACATGGACCCATAGCTGTAATGTTGTCTTGGTCCTCCCTGTACTAGAACATGGACCCATAGCCGTAATGGTGTCTCGGTCCTCCCTGTACTGAGAACATGGACCCATAGCTGTAATGTTGTCTCGGTCCTCCCTGTACTGAGAACACGGACCCATAGCTGTAATGTTGTCTCGGTCCTCCCTGTACTAGAACATGGACCCATAGTTGTAATGTTGTCTCGGTCCTCCCTGTACTGGAACATGGACCCATAGCTGTAATGTTTTCTCGGTCCTCCCTGTACTAGAACATGGACCCATAGCCGTAATGGTGTCTCGGTCCTCCCTGTACTGAGAACATGGACCCATAGTTGTAATGTTGTCTCGGTCCTCCCTGTACTAGAACATGGACCCATAGTTGTAATGTTGTCTCGGTCCTCCCTGTACTGAGAACATGGACCCATAGCTGTAATGTTGTCTCGGTCCTCCCTGTACTAGAACATGGACCCATAGCTGTAATGTTGTCTCGGTTCTCCCTGTACTAGAACATGGACCCATAGCTGTAATGTTGTCTCGGTCCTCCCTGTACTAGAACATGGACCCATAGCTGTAATGTTGTCGCGGTCCTCCCTGTACTAGAACATGGACCCATAGCTGTAATGTTGTCTCGGTCCTCCCTGTACTGAGAACAACACTTTAGTGACAATCTCCACAACCTCTGTCAGTCTGCCCTAAATGGTACCGTTTTCTTGCAGTAGTGCACCGTATGGACCTCGGCCAAATGTTTACTGTAATATAACAGGAATAAGGTATCATTTGGGACACGGTCTGTGTCTCCTGGTCAGAGGGCCGTCTCAGAGTGGCTTTATTGACACAAGCAAGTTAGTTTTAGTAACAGTCTCCGGTAAGCTTTAGGATCAGTCTACAGTTAGCTTTAGGAACAGTCTACAGTTAGCTTTAGGAACAGTCTACAGTTCGCTTTAGGAACAGTCTACAGTTAGCTTTAGGAACATTCTACAGTTAGCTTTAGGAACAGTCTACAGTTAGCTTTAGGAACAGTCTACAGTTAGCTTTAGGAACAGTCTACAGTTAGCTTTAGGAACAGTCTACAGTTAGCTTCATGAATAGTCTACAGTTAGCTTTAGGAACAGTCTACAGTTAGCTTTAGGAACAGTCTACAGTTAGCTTTAGGAACAGTCTACAGTTAGCTTTAGGAACAGTCTCCAGTTAGCTTTAGTAACAGTCTCCAGTTAGCTTTAGGAACAGTCTCCAGTTAGCTTTAGGAACAGTCTACAGTTAGCTTTAGGAACAGTCTACAGTTAGCTTTAGGAACAGTCTCCAGTTAGCTTTAGGAACAGTCTCCAGTTAGCTTTAGGAACAGTCTCCAGTTAGCTTTAGGAACAGTCTACAGTTAGCTTTAGGAACAGTCTACAGTTAGCTTTAGGAACAGTCTACAGTTAGCTTTAGGAACAGTCTCCAGTTAGCTTTAGGAACAGTCTACAGTTAGCTGTAGTAACAGTCTACTGTAGACTAACTGTATGTCTCCCCAACATTGTGACTTCCCTGCAGCTCACACAGATTTGGGACTGAGTGTCCCAGTAAAGGCAGCTGTCTTGAGTCAGACCCAAGTCCCACTGATCCACTACAAGGACTCTCTGTCCCATCCTGCAACCCCACAGCTCTACTGGCAGCACTTCCCTTGTCTCGGTCCAACCTAAACTCTTATTGGAAACCCCGGCCTGAACACGGAGATTTGAAAACTGAGCTCAGCGTTAGTTCAGCGTTAGTTGGCAGCTCCGTGTCCAAACCTCACAGGCGGAGACACGGAGAGCCCTGGGGAGCACTTCTCTCAAAAGAAACCCCGGGGCGCCTCTTGCAGCTGTTTCAGGGGCTGTTGGCTAAACAAACTGGTGTGAGTTTGTTAGACCAACCTATTGGAACATCTGACTCCTGCCTCCTGCCCTTTACATGACCATGTCCAATAGGCCTGTCCCCTCTGTCACTCTGTCCTATCCTGGACACCTGATGGGAAGAGAAAGCCAGGACATCCAACAGAGGAAAGGGGAGAGGAACAAATGACATAGGAGATGAGTGGGGCGGCAGGGTAGACTAGTGGTTAGAGTGGAGGGGCGGGAGGGTAGCCTAGTGGTTAGAATGGAGTGGTGGAGGGGCGGCAGGGTAGACTAGTGGTTAGAGTGGAGGGGCGGCAGGGTAGACTAGTGGTTAGAGTGGAGGGGCGGCAGGGTAGACTAGTGGTTAGAGTGGAGGGGCGGCAGGGTAGACTAGTGGTTAGAGTGGAGGGGTGGCAGGGTAGCCTAGTGGTTAGAGTGGAGGGGCGGCAGGGTAGCCTAGTGGTTTGAGCTGAGCGGCGGCAGGGTAGCCTAGTGGTTCAAGTGGAGGGGCGGCAGGGTAGCCTAGTGGTTCGAGTGGAGGGGCGGCAGGGTAGCCTAGTGGTTAGAGCATTGGACTAGTAACCGGAAGGTTGCAAGTTCAAATCCTCGAGCTGACAAGGTACAAATCGTTCTGCCCCTGAACAAGGCAGTTAACCCACTGTTCCTAGGCCGTCATTGAAAAAAGTAACTTGTTCTTAACTGACTTGCCTAGATAAATAAACTAAAGGAGTGTGGTCTGACTTGAGCGGAAATATTGTATTTCCTGTTCTGAAAGGAAGAGGGGCTGCTTTATTTCCTGTTCTGAAAGGAAGAGTGGCTGTTGTTTTATCTGTTCTGAAAGGAAGAGGGGCTGTTGTGTTGCCTGTTCTGAAAGGAAGAGGGGCTGCCTGTTCTGAAAGGAAGAGTGAATGTTGTATTTCCTGTTCTGAAAGGAAGAGCGGCTGTTGTATTTCCTGTTCTGAACGAACGGCTCATTGAAACATGGCGTGACATGGGGACCTCTAGCATTGAACCCAATTAAAGTAGTCAGTCAAAACAACCAACAAACACATTTACTGCAGCTAGCGCGCTAGCAACAATGCCTTGTTCTTCTCACTTCATTTAACAATCCCCCCGTTGAGGTCAAGCATGGATGTGAGAGTTCAAACAGAGACAGTACTTTCATAACATTTGGTTATGAATAGGTCTTGTCAATGCAAAGTATCAGGAAGCACAGCCAATCAGGCCATCTGTTATTAAAGGCCCGTACAGCATAGCTACATATCTTATTCCACAGATTGATGTTAGTTAGATAGTTTGAAGACTAGATGTACAGTCTGGAACATTTAGTACAGAGAGAAGGGTTAGACATGGGCTATCCAAGGTCTGCTCAGATTGGTCAGATTGTCTATTTGCCTTGTCGAAGCACCACAACCCATGTTGCTATGGCCCCTCTAGATTAGATTAAAAAGACAGATAGAGAGAGAGAGAGGCAGAGAGACAGAGAGAGATAGACACAGAGAGAGAGACACACAGAGAGGGAGAGAGAGACAAAGAAAGAGAGAGAGACAGAGAGACAGAGAGAGAGAGAGAGAGAGGGAGAGAGAGAGAGAGAGAGAGACAGAGAGAGACAGAGAGAGAGAGAGAGAGAGAGACAGAGAGAAAGAGAGAGAGAGACAGAGAGACAGAGAGAGAGAGAGAGAGAGAGAGAGAGAGAGAGAGAGAGACAGAGAGAGAGAGAAAGAGAGAGAGAGACAGAGAGAAAGAGAGAGAGAGACAGAGAGAAAGAGAGAGAGAGAGAGAGAGACAGAGAGACAGAGAGAGAGAGAGAGAGAGAGAGACAGAGAGAGAGAGACAGAGAGAGAGAGAGAGAGACAGAGAGACAGAGACAGAGAGAGAGGGAGAGGGAGAGAGACAGAGAACGTATTTCTAACCAATTGTGTTTTTGGTCGTTTCTGTGCATTTTTTGTCACTTATGTTTTTAACTTATTTTGTACTCTGTGGTCTACTCAGATTCTGCTGCTATCTTCTCTTATCACCAAAAATAACTTCTGGGTATCAGAACTGTGATTTCTCACCACGGACTGGCAGAATCCAATTTTTCCTTAAACGAGTCCGACAAGCCTAAAGTGAATGATATACTGCTCTCCCGGGAACAGGCCCAGATGCCCATCATTAGCGTGTTAAGAAGGCGGAGACAAATGGGCCAGAGGGCGGGCTGCATTCTGAGAATATGTAGGTGATCAAATAAACCCCCATTTCCTCCCATTCTGCTAGCAAACGTGTAATCTTTAGAAAATAAAATCGCTGACCTACGTGGAAGATTAAACTACCAACGGGACATTCACAACTGTAATATCTTATGCTTCACGGAGTCGTGGCTGAACGACGACATTATCAACATACTAGACATTATCAACATACTAGACATTATCAACATACTAGACATTATCAACATACTAGACATTATCAACATACTAGACATTATCAACATACATACTAACATACTAACACAGCTGCCTACACTATCAACATACAGCTGGCTGGTTATACGCTCGGTGACTGTCATGGTGACTGTCTCGGCAGGATAGAACAGCGGTGTCTGGTTAGACAAGGTGCGGCGGACTATGTCGTTCTGTAAATAACAGCTGGTGCACGATAACTAAGGAAGTCTTGAGGTGTTGCTCGCCCGAGGAAGAGTATCTCATGATAAGCTGTAGACCACACTATCTACCTAGAGAGTTTTCATCTGTATTTTTCGCAGCTGTCTACATACCACCACAGACTGATGCTGGCACTAAGACCACACTGAATGAGCTTTATTCCCGCCCTAAGCAAACAGGAAAACGTTCACCCAGAGGCGGCGCTCCTAGTAGCCGGGGACTTTAATTTCAGGGAAACTTAAATCTGTTTTACCAAATTTCTATCAGCCTGTTCAATGTGCAACCAGAGGGAAAAAACTCTGGACCACCTTTGCTATACACACAGAGACGCATACAAAGCTCTCCCTCGCCCTCCGTTTGGCAAATCTAACCATAATTCTATCCTCCTGATTCCTGCTTACAAACAAAAATAAAAGCAGGAAGCATCAGTGACTCAATTACTGATGAAGCAGATGCTAAACTACAGGACTGTTTTGCACAGACTGGAATATGTTCCGCGATTCCTCCGATGGCATTGAGGAGTACACCACATCACCCATTGGCTTCATCAATAAGTGCATTGATGACATCATCCCCACAGTGACCGTACTTACGTACCCCAACCAGAAGCCATGGATTACAGGCAACATCCACACTGAGCTAGAGGATAGAGCTGCCACTTTCAAGGAGCGGGACTCTAACCCGGAAGCTGATGTGGCAGGGCTTGCAAGCCACTACAGACTACAAAGGGAAGCACAGCTGAGAAGCTGCCCAGTGACACGAGCCTACCAGATGAGCTAAACTACTTCTATGTTCGCTACGAGGCAAATAACACTGACGCATGTATGACAGCACCAGCTGTTCCGGATGACTGTCTGATATCGCTCTCTGCAGACGATGTGAGTAAGACCTTTAAACAGGTCAACGTTCACAAGGCCGCAAGGCCAGGTGGATTACCAGGACGTGTACTGCGAGCATGAGCTGACCAACAGGCAAGTGTCTTCACTGACAATTTCAACCTCTTCCTGTCCGGGTCTGTAGTACCAACATGTTTCAAGCAGACAACCATAGTCCCTGTGCCCAAGGACACTAAGGTAACCTGCCTAAATGACAACCGACCTTTAGCACTCACGTCTGTAGTCATGAAATGCTTTGAAAGGCTGGTCATGGCTCACATCAACAACAGTATCCAAGAAACCCTACACCCACTCCAATTTGCATACCGCACCAACAGATACCCAGATGAGACAATCTCTACTGCACTCCACACTGCCCTTTCACACCTGAACAAAAGGAACACCTATGTGAGAATGCAATTAATTGACTACAGCTCAGCGTTCAACACCATAGTGCCCTCAAAGCTCATCAATAAGCTAAGGACCCTGGCACTGAACACCTCCCTCTGCAACTAGAGATCCTGGATTTTCTGACTGGCCGCCCACAGGTGGCAAGGGTAGGTAACAACACATCCGCCATGCTGATCCTCAACGCGGGGGCCCCTCAGGGGTGTGTGCTCAGTCCCCTCCTGTGCTCCCTGTTCACTCATGACTGCACGGCCAGGCACGACTCGAACACCATCATTAAGTTTGCCGATGGCACAACAGTGGAAGGCCTGATCACCGACAAAGACGAGACAGCCTGTAGGGAGGAGGTCAGTGACCTGGCCGTGTGGTGCCAGGACAACAACCTCTCTCTCAACGTGATCAAGACAAAGGAGATGATTGTGGACTACAGGAAAAGGAGGACGGAGCACGCCAACATTCTCATCGCCGGGGCTGCAGTGGAGCAGGTTGAGAGCTTCAAGTTCCTTGGTCACCAACAAACTAACATGGTCCAAGCACACCAAGACAGTCGTGAAGAGGGCACGACAAAACCTATTCTCCCTCAGGAAACTAACACCATCGAAAGCAACACCATCGAGAGCATCCTGACTGGTTGCGTCACTGCCAGGTATGGCAACTGCTCGGCCTCCGACTAAGGCACTACAGAGGGTAGTGCCAAGTCAGGGTTCAAGAGGCTTCTAAACAGCTTCTACTCCCCAAGCCGTAAGACTCCTGAACAGCCAATCAAATGGCTACCCAGACTATTTACATTAACCCCCATTTTTTACACTGCTGCTACTCTCTGTTGTTATCATCTATGCATAGTCACTTTAATAACTCTACTGACATGTACATACTACCTCAACTAACCTGGTGCCCCCACACATCGACTCTGTACCGGTACCCCCTGTATATAGCCTCCACATTGACTCTGTACCAGTACCCCCCCTGTGTATAGCCTCCACATTGACTCTGTACCGGTACCCCCTGTATATAGCCTCCACATCGACTCTGTACCAGTACCCCCCCTGTATATAGCCTCCACATTGACTCTGTACCAGTACCCCCCCCTGTATATAGCCTCCACATTGACTCTGTACCGGTACCCCCCCTGTGTATAGCCTCCACATTGACTCTGTACCGGTACCCCCTGTATATAGCCTCCACATCGACTCTGTACCGGTACCCCCTGTATATAGCCTCCACATTGACTCTGTACCGGTACCCCCTGTGTATAGCCTCCACATTGACTCTGTACCGGTACCCCCTGTATATAGCCTCCACATTGACTCTGTACCGGTACCCCCTGTATATAGCCTCCACATTGACTCTGTACCGGTACCCCCTGTATATAGCCTCCACATCGACTCTGTATCAGTACCCCCCCTGTATATAGCCTCCACATTGACTCTGTACCGGTACCCCCTGTGTATAGCCTCCACATTGACTCTGTACCGGTACCCCCTGTATATAGCCTCCACATCGACTCTGTACCGGTACCCCCTGTATATAGCCTCCACATTGACTCTGTACCGGTACCCCCTGTGTATAGCCTCCACATTGACTCTGTACCGGTACCCCCTGTATATAGCCTCCACATCGACTCTGTACCGGTACCCCCTGTATATAGTCTCTCTATTGTTATTTTACTGCTGCTCTTGAATTACTTGTTACTTTTATTTCTTATTCTTATTTTTTAAACTGCATTGATGGTTAGGGGCTCGTAAGTAAGCATTTCACTGTATGGTCCTACTACACCTGCTGTATATAGCGCATGTGACTAATACAATTTGATTTGATTTGATTAGCGAGAGCGAGATAGCCTGTTCTGAAAGGAAGAGGGGTTATTGTATTGAGTGGCTGCTTTATTATCAGTTCTGAACGAACGGCTCATTGAAACATGGCGTGACATGGGGACCTCTAGCATTGAACCCAATTAAAGTTGTCAGTCAAAATAACCAACAAACACATTTACTGCAGCTAGCGCGCTAGCAACAATGCCATGTTCTTCTCACTTCATTTAACAATCCGCCCGTTGAGGTCAAGCATGGATGTGAGAGTTCAAACAGAGACAGTACTTTCATGAGAGGAAAATGCCTGGAACATCATAACATTTGGTTATGAATAGGTCTTGCAAAGTATCAGGAAGCACAGCCAATCAGGTCATCTGTTGTTAAAGGCCCGTACAGCATAGCTACATATCTTATTCCACAGATTGATGTTAGTTAGATACTTTGAAGACTAGATGTACAGTCTGGGTTGTATTTTACCTTTATTTAACTAGGCACTTCAGTTAAGAACGAATTATTATTTATAATGGTGACCTACCCACGGCCAAACCCTAACCCGGACAACACTTGGCCAATTGTGCGCCGCCCTATGGGACTCCCTATCACGGCCGGTTGTGAACCAGAGTCTGTAGTGACACCTCTAGCACTGAGATGCTGTGCCTTAGACCGCTGTGATACAGCCTGGAATCGAACCAGGGTCTGTAGTGACACCTCTAGCACTGAGATGCAGTGCCTTAGACTGCTGTGATACAGCCTGGAATTGAACCAGGGTCTGTAGTGACACCTCTAGCACTGAGATGCACTGCCTTAGACCGCTGTGCCACTCGGGAGCCCAGATCCAATCAGGTGTTTAATTGCTTCAGATAACTGGTTGATGAGGTTACATTAGAATCACAACCACTTTATTCACCAAGCAAACTTACCCATACTCCCTAAAGTGACTTAGTGAATAGCACATTCACCCATACTCCCTAAAGTGACTTAGTGAATAGCACATTTACCCTAAAGTGACTTAGTGAATAGCACATTCACCCATACTCCCTAAAGTGACTTAGTGAATAGCACATTTACCCTAAAGTGACTTAGTGAATAGCACATTCACCCATACTCCCTAAAGTGACTTAGTGAATAGCACATTTACCCTAAAGTGACTTAGTGAATAGCACATTCACCCATACTCCCTAAAGTGACTTAGTGAATAGCACATTTACCCTAAAGTGACTTAGTGAATAGCACATTCACCCATACTCCCTAAAGTGACTTAGTGAATAGCACATTTACCCTAAAGTGACTTAGTGAATAGCACATTTACCCTAAAGTGACTTAGTGAATAGCACATTTACCCATACTCCCTAAAGTGACTTAGTGAATAGCACATTTACCCTAAAGTGACTTAGTGAATAGCACATTTACCCATACTCCCTAAAGTGACTTGGTGAATAGCACATTTACCCTAAAGTGACTTAGTGAATAGCACATTTACCCATACTCCCTAAAGTGACTTAGTGAATAGCACATTCACCCATACTCCCTAAAGTGACTTAGTGAATAGCACATTTACCCTAAAGTGACTTAGTGAATAGCACATTTACCCATACTCCCTAAAGTGACTTGGTGAATAGCACATTTACCCTAAAGTGACTTAGTGAATAGCACATTTACCCATACTCCCTAAAGTGACTTAGTGAATAGCACATTTACCCATACTCCCTAAAGTGACTTAGTGAATAGCACATTTACCCTAAAGTGACTTAGTGAATAGCACATTCACCCATACTCCCTAAAGTGACTTAGTGAATATCACATTTACCCATACTCCCTAATGTGACTTGGTGAATAGCACATTTACCCATACTCCCTAAAGTGACTTAGTGAATAGCACATTTACCCATACTCCCTAAAGTGACTTAGTGAATATCACATTTACCCATACTCCCTAAAGTGACTTAGTGAATAGCACATTTACCCATACTCCCTAAAGTGACTTAGTGAATAGCACATTTACCCTAAAGTGACTTAGTGAATAGCACATTTACCCATACTCCCTAAAGTGACTTAGTGAATAGCACATTTACCCTAAAGTGACTTAGTGAATAGCACATTTACCCTAAAGTGACTTAGTGAATAGCACATTTACCCATACTCCCTAAAGTGACTTAGTGAATAGCACATTTACCCTAAAGTGACTTAGTGAATAGCACATTTACCCTAAAGTGACTTAGTGAATAGCACATTTACCCATACTCCCTAAAGTGACTTAGTGAATAGCACATTTACCCTAAAGTGACTTAGTGAATAGCACATTCACCCATACTCCCTAAAGTGACTTAGTGAATATCACATTTACCCATACTCCCTAAAGTGACTTAGTGAATAGCACATTTACCCATACTCCCTAAAGTGACTTAGTGAATAGCACATTTACCCTAAAGTGACTTAGTGAATAGCACATTTACCCATACTCCCTAAAGTGACTTAGTGAATAGCACATTTACCCATGCTCCCTAAAGTGACTTGGTGAATAGCTGCTGCCAACAATAGACAACGTACAGATAGAAAACAGACACACAGTCAACATTATTTAAGAAACACACAGAATATTTCATCATTAACACAGTGAATAGAAAACATTCAACTCTGCACATGTATCTTCATCCCCACTGAATAATTTTGCACGCCCAATTTTTCAGTTTTTGATTTGTTAAAAAAGTTTGAAATATCCAATAAATGTCGTTCCACTTCATGATTGTCTCCCACTTGTTGTTGATTCTTCACAAACAAAAATACAGTTTTATATCTTTATGTTTGAAGCCTGAAATGTGGCAAAAGGTTGCAAAGTTCAAGGGGGCCGAATACTTTCGCAAGGCACTGTATATATACAGTGTTGTGCAGAGATTTACACAGTGCTAATTCACTATAGTTCAGTCATTAGTATTCCAGCTCAGTGGCGACAAGGTGAAGGGTTCGGTTCGGAGTCTCTTCATCCCTACGAGCCCGATGGCCGCTTGACGAGAGCAGGTTCTGGTCTTCATCCCTACGAGCCTGATGGCCGCTTGACGAGAGCAGGTTCTGGTCTTCATCCCTACGAGCCCGATGGCCGCTTGACGAGAGCAGGTTCTGGTCTTCATCCCTACGAGCCCGATGGCCGCTTGACGAGAGCAGGTTCTGGTCACGATCGACCTCAACTGTTTACCCTTGGAGTCTTTATTGGAAGGTGGGGTGTGGGCGGTGTGGACGGGTTTTTCCTGCGCGGTTTCCTTGTCCTGTTAGTTGTGCAGATCACCGTTGGGAGGGCAGGTGACAGCCGATGACCCTCTCGGCAGATCAGACATCAGCTTGGACCTTTTGGAGCTGGGCCGACGCAGACCCAAACCTAGACGGGGATGGAAGAGGTGAGGATGGACTCAAGATGGCCTTTGTATAACCGAACTGAAGAACCAGGGTTGGGAAACACTGGTGTAGATTGAGTAGAGTGGGGGGAGATGGTGCCCCCCCACCGTGCTGTGGGACAGGGAGTCAGAAGGGGGGAGGGGGGGTGCCCCCCATGCTGTGGGACAGGGAGTCTGAAAGGGGGGGAAGGTGCCCCCCGTACTGTGGGACAGGGAGTCAGAAAGGTGTTTTGCCAGCTACACGTACATGAGCATATCTCTAATTCCAGCCAAAAATAGCACTCCAAAAAAACTAGACATTGACACAGCTATGTCAATGCTATGTTTTAATCTGGTTGGTTACCACCCCTGACTGAGAGGTCAAGGTGCAGTAGGAGAATTATGTGGTCGCGTGGTTGTGTTGTTCTGACATCAACATGACCTCCCCGCTTTCATGGCCGGGCTTCATGGCCAGAACTTTACGACAACATGGACGTTGAGAAAACAACAGGTTGTTGACATTTCAAAGGCAGGTGAGCTGTTTGACAGGAAGTTAACTACAACATGACCAGCCAGTAGTGGTCGAGGAGCGGATGTTGTTGACATTTCATAGGGAGGTGAGCTGTGTGACAGGAAGTTAACTACAACATGACCAGCCAGTAGAGGTCGAGGAGCGGATGTTGTTGACATTTCAAAAGGAGGTGAGCTGTGTGACAGGAAGTTAACTACAACATGACCAGCCAGTGGAGGTCGAGGAGCAGGAATAAATAATAGAAAAAACATCCTCTTTATTTTGGGAGTTTGTTTACTTTGAAAATGTCTACTTTCTATGTTCTTCAGTTGAACGCCAACAGTCTCTGTGGGAGGAATTTCCCTTCCATGTTGTCATCTCATCATGTCAATTTTAATGGTAAGACGTGTTCGATAAAATTTTGTTTTCTTCTCCAGACGCAATGAAAGCAACTCCAGAAGTATGTAAAAACATTTATCTATGAGCCCAATGAGACATCGGCAGTCCCCAGCCCTGACCACACTCTGAGCCCAATGAGACATCGGCAGTCCCCAGCCCTGACCATACTCTGAGCCCAATGAGACATCGACAGTCCCCAGCCCTGACCACACTCTGAACCCAATGAGACATCGACAGTCCCCAGCCCTGACCACACTCTGAGCCCAATGAGACATCGGCAGTCCCCAGCCCTGACCACACTCTGAGCCCAATGAAACATCGACAGTCCCCAGCCCTGACCACACTCTGAGCCCAATGAGACATCGGCAGTCCCCAGCCCTGACCACACTCTGAGCCCAATGAGACATCGGCAGTCCCCAGCCCTGACCCCACTCTGAGCCCAATGAGACATCGACAGTCCCCAGCCCTGTCCACACTCTGAGCCCAATGAGACCTCGGCAGTCCACAGCCCTGACCACACTCTGAGCCCAATGAGACATCAGCAGTCCCCAGCCCTGACCACACTCTGAGCCCAATGAGACATCGACAGTCCCCAGCCCTGTCCACACTCTGAGCCCAATGAGACCTCGGCAGTCCACAGCCCTGACCACACTCTGAGCCCAATGAGACATCGGCAGTCCCCAGCCCTGACCACACTCTGAGCCCAATGAGACCTCGGCAGTCCACAGCCCTGACCACACTCTGAGCCCAATGAGACATCGGCAGTCCCCAGCCCTGACCACACTCTGAGCCCAATGAGACATCGGCAGTCCCCAGCCCTGACCACAATCTGAGCCCAATGAGACATCGACAGTCCCCAGCACTGACCACAATCTGAGCCCAATGAGACATCGACAGTCCCGAGCCCTGACCACACTCTGAGCCCAATGAGACATCGGCAGTCCCCAGCCCTGACCACACTCTGAGCCCAATAGGACATTGACAGTCCCCAGCCCTGACCACACTCTGAGCCCAATGAGACATCGGCAGTCCCCAGCCCTGACCACACTCTGAGCCCAATGGGACAGTGACAGTCGGCAGTCCCCAGCCCTGACCACACTCTGAGCCCAATGAGACATCGACAGTCCCGAGCCCTGATCACCCTCTGAGCCCAATGAGACATCGACAGTCCCCAGCCCTGACCACAATCTGAGCCCAATGAGACATCGACAGTCCCGAGCCCTGACCACACTCTGAGCCCAATGAGACATCGGCAGTCCCCAGCTCTGACCACACTCTGAGCCCAATAGGACATTGACAGTCCCCAGCCCTGACCCCACTCTGAGCCCAATAGGACATTTGCAGTCTGCAGTCCCCAGCCCTGACCACACATTGTAAATCTCTAAAGCCAGACACAGGTTCAGGTTAGGAAAATACTTCTTTATATTCTGCAGACCTCTCCCTGTACATATTTGGGTAAATTTCTTTCACAACTAACTAAATTCGCTGAAGAGAAACTAGGACTGAATGGGTCCCAAATGACACCCTAGTCCCTATATAGTATACTACTTTTGACACATAGCCCATAGAGTTGTTGTCCAAAGTTGTTCACTACGTAAGGATTAGGGTGCCATTCGTGACGCAGCCTTGTCCTCCGAAAGGGGTTGAGAAATACCCCTCTAAAATGTGTCTGAGTGGTTTAGTCCGTGCCATAGAACACATGTTGAGGAGTGAGGTCATAAAGAACATCGACAACCCACCCCAACTCACGCCCTGACCAACCTAACACTAAGGGGTTGAGAATTACCCTTCTAAAATGTGTCTGAGTGGTATAGTCCGTGCCATAGAACACTTGTTGAGGAGTGAGGTCATAAAGAACACAGACAACCCACCCCTAAAATGTGTCTGAGTGGTATAGTCCGTGCCATAGAACACTTGTTGAGGAGTGAGGTCATAAAGAGGTACAATAACAACACTCTGTAATTATTGTCTGTATTGATACATTCAGGACGTCCTGTAGGAACTGTGAGAGAACAAACTTTTAGGACTGGGTGTCAAACGCAACCCTATTCCCTATGTAGTGCTCTACTTTAGACCAGGGCCCAGACGGCTTTTATCAAAACTAGTGCACTACATAGGGAATAGGGTACCATTAGGGCCACACCCTTATAGGTTTCAGAATTGAGCGGTATGCAGTGTATAGACACTCTGCAGTGGAACAGAGGTTAAACTATCTGATGTTTTCTAATCTATTGTATTTATTTAACCTTTATTTAACTGGGCAAGTCAGTTAAAAGAACAAATTCTTATTTACAATGACGACCGAACCCGTCCAAACCCGTCCGAACCCGTCCAAGCCCGTCCAAACGCGTCCAAACCCGGACGAACCCGTCCAAACCCGTCCGAACCCGTCCAAACCTGGACGAACCCGTCCTAACCCGTCCAAGCCCGTCCAAACGCGTCCAAACCCGGACGAACCCGTCCAAACCCGTCCGAACCCGTCCTAACCCGTCCAAACCCGTCCAAACCCGGACGAACCCGTCCAAACCCGTCCGAACCCGTCCTAACCCGTCCGAACCCGTCCTAACCCGTCCAAACCCGGCCGAACCCGGACGAACCCGTCCTAACCCGTCCAAACCCGGCCGAACCCGGACGAACCCGTCCAAACCCGTCCAAACCCGGACGAACCCGGACGAACCCGTCCAAACCCGGCCGAACCCGTCCAAACCCGGACAAACCCGTCCAAACCCGGACGAACCCGTCCAAACAAGGACGACGTTGGACCCGTTGAGCGCCGCCCTATGGGACTCCCAATCACAGCCGGATGTGATCGAGCCTGGATTCGAAAACAGGGACTGTAGTGATGCCTCTTGCAATGAGATGCAGTGCCTTCGACCGCTGTGATACAGCCTGGAATTGAACCAGGGTCTGTAGTGATGCCTCTTGCAATGAGATGCAGTGCCTTCGACCGCTGTGATACAGCCTGGAATTGAACCAGGGTCTGTAGTGATGCCTCTTGCAATGAGATGCAGTGCCTTCGACCGCTGTGATACAGCCTGGAATTGAACCAGGGTCTGTAGTGATGCCTCTTGCAATGAGATGCAGTGCCTTCGACCGCTGTGATACAGCCTGGAATTGAACCAGGGTCTGTAGTGATGCCTCTTGCAATGAGATGCAGTGCCTTCGACCGCTGTGATACAGCCTGGAATTGAACCAGGGTCTGTACTGATGCCTCTTGCAATGAGATGCAGTGCCTTCGACTGCTGTGATACAGCCTGGAATTGAACCAGGGTCTGTAGTGATGCCTCTTGCACTGAAATGCAGTGCCTTCGACCGCTGCGCTACTCAGGAGCGTAATGGCAGGAAACCAGTACAGAGACCCTAGACAGAAGACACTCTGCACTACTCAGGGAGCGTAATGGCAGGAAACCAGTACAGAGACCCTAGACAGAAGACACTCTGCGCTGCTCAGGGAGCGTAATGGCAGGAAACCAGTACAGAGACCCTAGACAGAAGACACTCTGCACTACTCAGGGAGCGTAATGGCAGGAAACCAGTACAGAGACCCTAGACAGAAGACACTCTGCTCTACTCAGGGAGCGTAATGGCAGGAAACCAGTACAGAGACCCTAGACAGAAGACACTCTGCGCTACTCAGGGAGCGTAATGGCAGGAAACCAGTACAGAGACCCTAGACAGAAGACACTCTGCGCTGAAACATTGGTTAAACTCATCTGATGTCTTCCGAGAAAACGTCAGTATTGACAACGATCTCCTCTAACAGTCGTCCATACTTTAATTCTGTGGCTAATGTTATTATGGCCATATCTTTCAGTGGAACGGTTTGGGAACATACACACGTTAACCTATGACCTCACGTCACACTACCTTATTATGTAACTATAGGGCTCTTAATGTGAAACAGCTTTGACAGATTATTTACGCTTAGCTAGCGGTATACGAAATGGATTTGTTTTTTTGTTTTTTTGTCTGATTTCCAGTACTGAAAGATAAGGTGGTTAGAACCCTGGCCTTGAGTTGATACTTACACATCTGGAGTTTATCCAGGAAGGAGATGGATGTGAAAGGACTTGACCCTTGACCCTCAGATAAGACCGATAAGATGACATCATATGAAGCCTCCAAGGATAGTGGTTGTGACCATGGTCCAGTGTCCTGGTCTGGTGTCCTGGTCCGGTGTCCTGGTCCAGTGTTCCTGTCTGGTGTCCTGGTCTGCTGTCCTGGTCTAGTGTCCTGGTCTAGTGTCCTGGTCTGGTGTCCTGGTCTAGTGTCCTGGTCTAGTGTTCTGGTCCAGTGTTCCTGTCTGGTGTCCTGGTCTGGTGTCCTGGTCTAGTGTCCTGGCCCAGTGTCCTGGTCTAGTGTCCTGGTCCAGTGTCCTGGTCCGGTGTCCTGGTCCAGTGTCCTAGTCCAGTGTCCTGGTCCAGTGTCCTGGTCCATTGTCCTGGTCTAGTGTCCTGGTCTAGTGTCCTGGTCCAGTGTCCTGGTCTAGTGTCCTGGTCTAGTGTCCTGGTCTAATGTCCTGGCCCAGTGTCCTGGCCCAGTGTCCTGGTCCGGTGTCCTGGCCCAGTGTCCTGGTCTAGTGTCCTGGTCTGGTGTCCTGGTCTGGTGTCCTGGCCCGGTGTCCTGGCCCGGCGTCCTGGCTCGGCGTCCTGGTCCAGCGTCCATCCTGGTCTAGTGTCCCTCTGGACAGACATATCTGCCTGAGAAGGTCTCAAATGCATTCGACAGGGATAGTGTATATAAAATACATTTAATGAGTCACATAAAAGCTGCAGATAGCAGTTGTGAAGCTAAATTTACATCCACAGTGTGTTGCCAAATCCACTCGTATCAGCTCCTTCAGCCTCGGTTCCTCTGTGAGTCTGGCTGGCAAGCCAACAAGCCAACATCTTACCGTTACGCCAAAAAGGGACTCCAACAAGGGACTCAAACACAGGTCCAGCAACTGTCAAGCCAACATCTAACCGTTACGCCAAAAAGGGACTCCAACAAGGGACTTGAACACAGGTCCAGCAACTGTCAAGCCAACATCTAACCGTTACGCCAAAAAGGGACTCCAACAAGAGACTCGAACACAGGTCCAGCAACTGTCAAGCCAACATCTTACCGTTACGCCAAAAAGGGACTCCAACAAGGGACTCGAACACAGGTCCAGCAACTGTCAAGCCAACATCTAACCGTTACGCCAAAAAAGGTGTGAAAAACCTATTTTGACGACGTCGCTAGGTGGTTGCGATAAAGTCACTACGATATCTTATGTTGTCAGATATTACAGTATTTACAATGGGATTTGATTGAAAACATTACATTCAGCCAATGTTGGGAGTTTTCTCTGTCTCTGACTCTGGTTTAACCAGCAGATCGGGGCTTCAGTTACCGTTTAGTCCTTCCCCACATTGAATGTTTCCTGATGTTCTTTAGACAGGACAGTTAATATCGGTGACCCGAGACCAGACCACTGGGTCAAATCAATTACATTTGTCACATCAACACTGGAGATGGCAATAAAGATCATGTCCACCCGTATAGAGCCCCCCCCCCCCCCCGTGCTAAAATCACCTTCTACCACAGCATTCAGCCTTGATCCTCTTCACAGAGCCTTGATCCTCTGTGAGTCTGGCTTGTGAGTCTGGCTTGTGAGTCTGGCTTGTGAGTCTGGCTTGTGAGTCTGGCTTGTGAGTCTGGCTTGTGAGTCTGGCTTGTGAGTCTGGCTTGTGAGTCTGGCTTGTGAGTCTGGCTTGTGAGTCTGGCTTGTGGGTCTGGCTTGTGAGTCTGGCTTGTGAGTCTGGCTTGTGAGTCTGGCTTGTGAGTCTGGCTTGTGGGTCTGGCTTGTGAGTCTGGCTTGTGAGTCTGGCTTGTGAGTCTGGCTTGTGGGTCTGGCTTGTGAGTCTGGCTTGTGAGTCTGGCTTGTGAGTCTGGCTTGTGAGTCTGCCTTTTATTTGATTTAACTAGGCCAGTGAGTTTGTAGTCTGATAGAAAGGGAAAATCCTCTTCTGAAATGTATTTGACAAGAGGATAGAGAACAATAACGAATCTTTCAGTTGTACACATTAAATGTCAAAGTAGCATGGTGTGACTGTACAGCTCGTTTACGGTCATTTCCTGTCAGATCAGCACCTTCACCCTCGTCTCTGACTCTGGTGGAATTAACCAGCAGATTGGGGCTCCCTTTACCTTTTCGTCCTTCCCCACACTGAATCATCCCTGATGTTTGTAACCAGGCCAGTTAATGGAGTCCTTCCCCACACTGAATCTTCCCTGATGTTTGTAGCCAGGCCAGTTAATGGAGTCCTTCCCCACACTGAATCATCCCTGATGTTTGTAGCCAGGCCAGTTAATGGAGTCCTTCCCCACACTGAATCTTCCCTGATGGTTGTAGCCAGGCCAGTTAATGGAGTCCTTCCCCGCACTGAATCATCCCTGATGTTTGTAGCCAGGCCAGTTAATGGAGTCCTTCCCCACACTGAATCATCCCTGATGTTTGTAGCTAGGCCAGTTAATGGAGTCCTTTCCCACACTGAATCATCCCTGATGTTTGTAGCCAGGCCAGTTAATGGAGTCCTTCCCCACACTGAATCATCCCTGATGTTTGTAGCTAGGCCAGTTAATGGAGTCCTTCCCCACACTGAATCATCCCTGATGTTTGTAGCCAGGCCAGTTAACAGAGTCCTTCCCCACACTGAATCATCCCTGATGTTTGTAGCTAGGCCAGTTAATGGAGTCCTTCCCCACACTGAATCATCCCTGATGTTTGTAGCCAGGCCAGTTAACGGAGTCCTTCCCCACACTGAATCATCCCTGATGTTTGTAGCTAGGCCAGTTAATGGAGTCCTTCCCCACACTGAATCATCCCTGATGTTTGTAGCCGGGCCAGTTAATGGAGTCCTTCCCCACACTGAATCTTCCCTGATGTTTGTAGCCGGGCCAGTTAATGGAGTCCTTCCCCACACTGAATCATCCCTGATGTTTGTAGCCAGGCCAGTTAATGGAGTCCTTCCCCACACTGAATCTTCCCTGATGTTTGTAACCAGGCCAGTTAATGGAGTCCTTCCCCACACTGAATCATCCCTGGTGTTTGTAACCAGGCCAGTTAATGGAGTCCTTCCCCACACTGAATCATCCCTGATGTTTGTAGCCTGGCCAGTTAATGGAGTCCTTCCCCACACTGAATCTTCCCTGATGTTTGTAGCCAGGCCAGTTAATGGAGTCCTTCCCCACACTGAATCATCCCTGATGTTTGTAGCCAGGCCAGTTAATGGAGTCCTTCCCCACACTGAATCTTCCCTGATGTTTGTAGCCAGGCTAGTTAATGGAGTCCTTCCCCACACTGAATCATCCCTGATGTTTGTAGCCAGGCCAGTTAATGGAGTCCTTCCCCACACTGAATCATCCCTGATGTTTGTAGCCGGGCCAGTTAATGGAGTCCTTCCCCACACTGAATCTTCCCTGATGTTTGTAACCAGGCCAGTTAATGGAGTCCTTCCCCACACTGAATCATCCCTGATGTTTGTAACCAGGCCAGTTAATGGAGTCCTTCCCCACACTGAATCATCCCTGATGTTTGTAGCCAGGCCAGTTAATGGAGTCCTTCCCCACACTGAATCTTCCCTGATGTTTGTAGCCAGGCCAGTTAATGTTTGTAGCCAGGCCAGTTAATGTTTGTAGCCAGGCCAGTTAATGGAGTCCTTCCCCACACTGAATCATCCCTGATGTTTGTAGCCAGGCCAGTTAATGGAGTCCTTCCCCACACTGAATCTTCCCTGATGGTTGTAGCCAGGCCAGTTAATGGCGCTGACCCAAAGGAGATCCTGGGAGATATCCTGGACCAGAACATTGTGTCAAAGCCTAGTATATCACTATAATCCCCCCAACCCCCCCCCCCCCCCCCCTGCTACATGAAACATTCAACCCAGGCTTTCTCTCAATCACAGAGGCACAAAAACATCATCCGTTCCAGCTCCCTTGCCAAGCACATAAATCCAGAGAGAAATCCTGAATGTTTAACAGCCTTTAACTAAGTCACTGCTAACTAAATCACTCACCCTGACTACAACGTAGCCTGTTTAGCACATGAAATAGACCTAGTCTGATATTTGAGAACGTAAGTTGTAAAAAGTTAAGAGCGTCATTGGACTTTTAATGAAAAGAGATGCTTCGACTTTGGGATGAGTCTGGTCTCCACTATCAGCCGACCTCAACCCAATCGAGATGGTTTGGGATGAGTCGGACCGCAGAGTGAAGGAAAAGCAGCCAACAAGTGCTCAGCACAATATGGTAACTCCTTCAAGACTGTTGGAAAAGCATTCCAGGTGAAGCTGGTTGACAGAATGCCAAGAGTGTACAAAGACTGTCATCAAGACAAAGGGTGGCTTCTTCAAAGAATCTCAAGACCGTATAGAGTTTAATTCGGGAGATAGTAACTCTAAACAACTTCTTCTGTGGTGCCCAAAATCTTAATGAGTTAATTGTGACATGATTCATTTAAATTGGGTAAAAATTCAACATAGTTAGCGGATTAAATAAATAACAGCCATCAGATTAATGAAAGTGAAGTCACGACATGGTTAACTCACAACTAAAGTCTTGGGTAATTGGTCTGTTGTCACGTTCTGACCTTTATTTCCTTTGTTTTGTATTTATTTAGTATGGTCAGGGCGTGAGTTGGGTGGGCAGTCTATGTTTGTTTTTCTATGATTTGGGCATTTCTATGTTTCGGCCTAGTATGGTTCTCAATCAGAAGCAGGTGTCATTAGTTGTCTCTGATTGAGAATCATACTTAGGCAGCCTGGGTTTCACTGTGTGTTTGTGGGTGATTGTTCCTGTATTTGTGTTTGCACCAGATAGGTTTTCTCACGTTTGTTGTTTTTGTTAGTTATTTCATGTGTAGTGTCTTTATAAATTAAAGAACATGAATAACCACCACGCTGCTTTTTTGGTCCGCCTATACTTCACCACAAGAGAACCGTTACAGTCAGATGCTCGATTAAGTTCTGGGTCCATACGTGTTAAGAGAAGAGCTAGAACGAGGAATCGGAACCGGAGCGAAGAGCTCCGCCATTTCTCTTTGACAGTTACTGATAAATTATGGATAAGTCTATGGGACAAATGCCCCATCCTCTTCAGAAACTAGAAAGATGCTAACACCTACTGTACACATTTTGTTCAAATAACCAGAAATTGAAAAACCCAAGGCCAGCAACTATCAGGTATCAACGTAAGACCCAAGTGCAGACCGTGTGAAGTAGCAATGCTTATTATAACAACAGGGGCTGGCAAACGTCATGTCAAGGCAGGCAGGGATCAATAATCCCGAGTAGGAGCAAAGGTACAGGACGGCAGGCTGGTACAGGGTCAGGAACAGGCAGAGTGGTCAGGTGGGCTGGTACAGGGTCAGGAACAGGCAGAGTGGTCAGGTGGGCTGGTACAGGGTCAGGGACAGGCAGAGTGGTCAGGCGGGCTGGTACAGGGTCAGGCAGAGTGTTCAGGTGGGCTGGTACAGGGTCAGGAACAGGCAGAGTGGTCAGGTGGGCTGGTCCAGGGTCAGGAACAGGCAGAGTGGTCAGGGGGGCTGGTACAGGGTCAGGAACAGGCAGAGTGGTCAGATGGGCTGGTACAGGGTCAGGAACAGGCAGAGTGGTCAGGTGGGCTGGCACAGGGTCAGGAACAGGCAGAGTGGTCAGGTGGGCTGGTCCAGGGTCAGGAACAGGCAGAGTGGTCAGGTGGGCTGGTCCAGGGTCAGGAACAGGTAGAGTGGTCAGGCGAGCTGGTACAGGGTCAGGACAGGCAAGGGTCAAAAACCGGAAGATGAGAAAAAGAGAGGCTGAGAAAAGCAAGAGCTGAGGCAAAAACGCTGGTTGACTTGAACAAACGACGACGAACTGGCAACAGACAAACAGAGAACACAGGAGTAAATACACAGGGGATAATGGGGAAGATGGATAATAATAATAATAATAATAATAATTGTCTTTAATATAGACTCCTCCCCTAATAACAGTTTGTCGTGGGAGGAGCTCAGGCTCCTTGTATATCTTTGTTAATGAGTGATTCTCAAGGCGGGGAAACACCAATGACAAAAACTGAGGGACACGTTATATTTGTAATTAAATAGGCGTTTTAATAGGTTACTTTTTGTTGTTGTTGATTGAAACAATATATTAAAAACACTTGTGTTTACTTTCGGGCGTTCAAAATAATAGGTTAGATATCTCTAAATCCCCCAAAACACGTCACTACTGGGGAAAGTGGATTTGCTCACCCTGTACTTTAACCAATGCATAACATAAAAGGTCTGCACTATAAATTACTTTGGTCAACTCTGAGTTCAACTAGGAATAACCAGTCGTAGTGAGGGTGCGTTTGGAAATTGCATCCAGTGTGTCAGATTGCTCTCTGGGCCTTTTGTAGTGGTTAAAGCGTTGGACTAGTAACCAGCAGGTAGCCTAGTGGTTAGAGCGTTGAACTAGTAACCAGCAGGTAGCCTATTGGTTAAAGCGTTGGACTAGTAACCAGCAGGTAAGATTGAATCCCCGAGCTGACAAGGTAAAAATCTGTCATTCTGTCCCTGAACAAGGCAGGTAACCCACTGTTCCCCTGTCATTGGCCGTCATTAAAAATGAGAATTTGTTCTTAAAATGACTTGCCTAGTTAAATAAAGATTGTCCTTTGGTATATTCAGAGCGTTCACACTGGGAATAGGGTCGATCCATGCATTCTGACCTCACAATGGCAGCCAAGCTAACTGGTTAAAGTTGGCTAGCTACTTCCAGACACATAATGAGAGAACGCCTCACTCTGACCACTATACTTGCCCTAGCAGAGGTAGTTAGACTGTTTTCATGTTGTCTAGATCGTTAGTGACTGCAACTGTGCTGCTGGCAACAATTTAATTATGTTTTTTGCCGACCTTTACTGACACCTGTCATGTTCAACGGGTGTTGCGCGTTCGTAAATTCATCAGTTATTCTGCGCCCTGCCACACTCAAACGGGAGTGCTATGTAATCGAAGTAGATAACCAAAAATGAATTAAACTAAACACACATAGGAATGTGGCTCACCTTTTAAACCAGGTATATTTCTATGGCAACGAATCCTTTCGGAACTAACCTGTTCCGAGGCTAATTCAAGGCTCCATTTATCCTGAAGGAAGTGAGAAGACGACTGATTTAAGTATTGTATTCAGCAATTTTATTTTGTTTGTTTGTTTAAAAAAAAAATTGTCAAATGTTAAAATACATTTCACATTATTTAGTAAGTGCAGAATGCATTTGAAACTTCACGCACAGTAAAAGGTTTGTATGACGTAATACAATTACTTTATTGATAGGAAAAACAGGTGTTGTTATGGTCAAGTAACTAATCACTGATCATAATCTTGATGTGATTGGACTGACTGAAACAGGCCTCACCTCCTGGTTACACTAGTGACCATATCCCCCGTGCATCCCACAAAGGCGGAGGTGTTGCTAACATTTACGATAGCAAATTTCAATTTACAAAAAAAATAAAAATAATGGCGTTTCATCTTTTGAGCTTCTAGTCATGAAATCTATGCAGCCTACTCAATCACTTTTTATAGCTACTGGCCATATACAGCGTTCCTCACTGAGTTCCCTGAATTCATTCCTATCGGACCTTGTAGTCATAGCAGATAATATTCTAATTTTTGGTGACTTTAATATTCACATGGAAAAGTCCACAGACCCACTCCAAAAGGCTTTCGGAGCCATCGTCGACTCAGTGGGTTTTGTCCAACATGTCTCTGGACCCACTCACTGTCATACTCTGGACCCACTCACTGTCACAGTCATACTCTGGACCTAGTTTTGTCTCGTGGAATAATTGTTGTGGATCTTAATGTTTTTCCTCATAATCCTGGACTATCGGACCACTATTTTATGACGTTTGCTATCGCAACAAATCTGCTCAGACCCCAACCAAGGATCATCAAAAGTCGTGCTATGAATTCTCAGACAACACAAAGATTCCAGACTCCCTCTGCCAAGGACGTCAGGGGACAAAAAATCAGTTAAGCTGTAACGACTTTCTTCCTGGGAAGGACCAAAGTGCAGCGTGGTAAGTGTCCATGGTTATTTAATAACAGAAACTCAACATGAACACACTACAAAACAATAAACGTGGCAAAACCCGAAAACAGTCCTATCTGGTGCAGAGAACACAGAGACAGGAAACAGTCCTATCTGGTGCAGAGAACACAGAGACAGGAAACAGTCCTATCTGGTGCAGAGAACACAGAGACAGGAAACAGTCCTATCTGGTGCAGAGAACACAGAGACAGGAAACAGTCCTATCTGGTGCAGAGAACACAGAGACAGGAAACGGTCCTATCTGGTGCAGAGAACACAGAGACAGGAAACGGTCCTATCTGGTGCAGAGAACACAGAGACAGGAAACAGTCCTATCTGGTGCAGAGAACACAGAGACAGGAAACAGTCCTATCTGGTGCAGAGAACACAGAGACAGGAAACAGTCCTATCTGGTGCAGAGAACACAGAGACAGGAAACAGTCCTATCTGGTGCAGAGAACACAGAGACAGGAAACAGTCCTATCTGGTGCAGAGAACACAGAGACAGGAAACAGTCCTATCTGGTGCAGAGAACACAGAGACAGGAAACAGTCCTATCTGGTGCAGAGAACACAGAGACAGGAAACAGTCCTATCTGGTGCAGAGAACACAGAGACAGGAAACAGTCCTATCTGGTGCAGAGAACACAGAGACAGGAAACAGTCCTATCTGGTGCAGAGAACACAGAGACAGGAAACAGTCCTATCTGGTGCAGAGAACACAGAGACAGGAAACAGTCCTATCTGGTGCAGAGAACACAGAGACAGGAAACAGTCCTATCTGGTGCAGAGAACACAGAGACAGGAAACAGTCCTATCTGGTGCAGAGAACACAGAGACAGGAAACAACCACCCCACAAACCCCAACACAAAACAAGCTACCTAAATATGGTTCCCAATCAGAGACAATCACTAACACCTGCCTCTGATTGAGAACCATATCAGGCCAAACATAGAAACGGGAAAACTAGACACACAACATAGAATGCCCACCCAGCTCACGTCCTGACCAACACTAAAACAAGGAAAACACACAAGAACTATGGTCAGAACGTGATATAACCACCTAACTGAGGAACTCAATTTAACCTTGCACAATACCCTAGATGCAGTCACACCCCTAAAAACTAAAAACATTTGTCATAAAAATCTAGCTCCCTGGTATATAGAAAATACCCAAGCTCTGAAGCAAGCTTCCAGAAAATTGGAATGGAAATGGCGCCACACCAAACTGGAAGTCTTCCGACTAGCTTGGAAAGACAGTACCGTGCAGTATTGAAGAGCCCTCACTGCTGCTCGATCATCCTATTTTTCCAACTTAATTGAGGAAAATAAGAACAATCTGAAATTTATTTTTGATACTGTCGAAAAGCTAACTAAAAAGCAGCATTCCCCAAGAGAGGATTGCTTTCACTTCAGCAGTGATAAATTCATGAACTTCTTTGAGGAAAAGATTATGATCATTAGAAAGCAAATTACGGACTCCTCTTTAAATCTGCGTATTCCTCCAAAGCTCAGTTGTCTGCACAACTCTGCCAGGACCTAGGATCAAGAGAGACACTCAAGTGTTTTAGTACTATATATCTTGACACAATGATGAAAATAATCATGGCCTCTAAACCAAGCTGCATACTGGACCCTATTCCAACTAAACTACTGAAAGAGCTGTTTCCTGCGCTTGGCGCTCCTATGTTGAACATAATAGATGTCTCTCTATCCACCGGATGTGTACCAAACTCACTAAAAGTGGCAGTAATAAAGCCTCTCTTGAAAAAGCCAAACCTTGTCCAAGAAAATATAAAAACCTATCGGCCTATATCGAATCTTCCATTCCTCTCAAAAAGTTGCTCAGCAACTCACTGCCTTCCTGAAGACAAACAATGTATACAAAACGCTTCAGTCTGCTTTTAGACCCCATCATAGCACTGAGACGGCACTTGTGAAGGTGGTAAATGACCTTTTTAATGGTGTCAGACCGAGGCTCTGCATCTGTCCTCGTGCTCCTAGACCTTAGTGCTGCTTTTGATACCATCGATCACCACATTCTTTTGGAGAGATTGGAAACCCAAATTGGTCTCCACGGACAAGTTCTGGCCTGGTTTAGATCTTATCTGTCGGAAAGATATCAGTTTTTCTCTGTGAATGGTTTGTCCTCTGACAAATCAACAGTACATTTTAGTGTTCCTCAAGGTTCCGTTTTAGGACCACTATTGTTTTCACTATATATTTTCCCTCTTGGGGATGTTATTCGAAAACATAATGTTAACTTTCACTGCTATGCGGATGACACACAGCTGTGCATTTCGATGAAACACGGTGAAGCCCCAAAATTGCATCAATGGAAGCCTGTGTTTCAGACATAAGGAAGTGGATGGCTGCAAACTTTCTACTTTTAAACTTGGACAAAACAGAGATGCTTGCTCTAGGTCCCAAGAAACAAAGAGATCTTCTGTTGAATCTGACAATTAATCTTGATGGTTGTACAGTCGTCACAAATAAAACTGTGAAGGACCTCGGCGTTACTCTGGACCCTGATCTCTCTTTTGACGAACATATCAAGACTGTTTCAAGAACATATTTTTTCCATTTAAGTAACATTGCAAAAATCAGAAACTTTCTATCAGAAACTGATGCAGAAAAATTCATCCATGCTTTTGTTACTTCTAGGTTAGACTACTGCAATGCTCTACTTTCCGATAACCTGGATAAAGCACTAAATAAACTTCAGTTAGTGCTAAATACGGCTGCTAGAATCCTGACTAGAACCAAAAAATGTGATCATATTACTCCAGTGCTAGCCTCCCTACACTGGCTTCCTGTTAAGGCAAGGGCAGATTTCAAGGTGTTACTGCTAACCTACAAAGCATTACATGGGCTTGCTCCTACCCATCTTTCCGATTTGGTCCTGCCGTACATACCTACACGTGGGCTACGGTCACAAGACGCAGGCCTCCTAATTGTCCCTAGAATTTCTAAACAAACAGCTGGAGGCAGGGCTTTCTCCTATAGAGCTCCATTTTTATGGAATGGTCTGCCTACCCATGTGAGAGACGCAGACTAGGTCTCAACCTTTAAGTCTTTACTGAAGACTCATCTCTTCAGTATGCCATATGATTGAGTGTAGTCTGGCCCAGGAGTGTGAAGGTGAACGGATAGACTCTGGAGCAACGAACCGCCCTTGCTGTCTCTGCCTGGCCGGTTGCCCTCTCTCCACTGGGATTCTCTGCCTCTAACCCTATTACAGGGGCTGAGTCACTGGCTTACTGGTGCTCTTCCATGCCGTCCCTAGGAGGGGTGCGTCACTTGAGTGGGTTGAGTCACTGACGTGATCTTCCTGTCTGGGTTGGCGTCCCCCATTGGGTTGTGCCGTGGCGGAGATCATTGTGGGCAATACTCGGCCTTGTCTCAGGATGGTAAGTTGGTGGTTGAAGATATCCCTCTAGTGGTGTGGGGGCTGTGCTTTGGCAAAGTGGGTGGGGTTATATCCTGCCTGTTTGGCCCTGTCCAGGGGTATCATCGGATGGGGCCACAGTGTCTCCTGACCCCTCCTGTCTCAGCCTAGAGTATTTATGCTGCAGTATCTTATGTGTCGGGGAGCTAGGGTCAGTCTGTTGTATCTGGAGTACTTCTCCTGTCTTAGCCGGTGTCCTGTGTGAATTTAAGTATGCTTTCTCTAATTCACTCTTTCTCTCTCTCGGAGGACCTGAGCCCTAGGACCATGCCTCAGGACTACCTGGCATGATGACTCCTTGCTGTCCCCAGTCCACCTGGCCGTGCTGCTGCTCCATGAAAAGTCTCTATGAAAAGTCAACTGACATTTACTCCTGAGGTGCTGACTTGTTGCACCCTCGACAACTACTGTGATTATTATTATTTGACCATGCTGGTCATTTATGAACGTTTGAATATCTTGGCCTTGTTCTGTTATAATCTCCACCCGGCACAGCCAGAAGAGGACTGGCCACCCCTCATAGCCTGGTTCCTCTCTAGGTTTCTTCCTAGGTTTTGGCCTTTGTGGTATTTAACAATCATGAGATCTGTTACAGGACACTGGCTCAGACCAGTCGTTGTGGTATTTAACCACCATGAGATCTGTTACAGGACACTGGCTCAGACCAGTCGTTGTGGTATTTAACTACCATGAGATCTGTTACAGGACACTGGCTCAGACCAGTCGTTGTGGTATTTAACCACCATGAGATCTGTTACAGGACACTGGCTCAGACCAGTCGTTGTGGTATTTAACCACCATGAGATCTGTTACAGGACACTGGCTCAGACCAGTCGTTGTGGTATTTAACCACCATGAGATCTGTTACAGGACACTGGCTCAGACCAGTCGTTGTGGTATTTAACTACCATGAGATCTGTTACAGGACACTGGCTCAGACCAGTCGTTGTGGTATTTAACCACCATGAGATCTGTTACAGGACACTGGCTCAGACCAGTCGTTGTGGTATTTAACTACCATGAGATCTGTTACAGAACAGGACACTGGCTCAGACCAGTCGTTGTGGTATTTAACTACCATGAGATCTGTTACAGGACACTGGCTCAGACCAGTCGTTGTGGTATTTAACCACCATGAGATCTGTTACAGGACACTGGCTCAGACCAGTCGTTGTGGTATTTAACCACCATGAGATCTGTTACAGAACAGGACACTGGCTCAGACCAGTCGTTGTGGTATTTAACCACCATGAGATCTGTTACAGAACAGGACACTGGCTCAGACCAGTCGTTGTGGTATTTAACCACCATGAGATCTGTTACAGGACAGGACACTGGCTCAGACCAGTCGTTGTGGTATTTAACTACCATGAGATCTGTTACAGGACACTGGCTCAGACCAGTTGTTGTGGTATTTAACCACCATGAGATCTGTTACAGAACAGGACACTGGCTCAGACCAGTCGTTGTGGTATTTAACCACCATGAGATCTGTTACAGGACACTGGCTCAGACCAGTCGTTGTGGTATTTAACTACCATGAGATCTGTTACAGAACAGGACACTGGCTCAGACCAGTCGTTGTGGTATTTAACCACCATGAGATCTGTTACAGAACAGGACACTGGCTCAGACCAGTCGTTGTGGTATTTAACCACCATGAGATCTGTTACAGGACAGGACACTGGCTCAGACCAGTCGTTGTGGTATTTAACCACCATGAGATCTGTTACAGGACACTGGCTCAGACCAGTCGTTGTGGTATTTAACCACCATGAGATCTGTTACAGGACAGGACACTGGCTCAGACCAGTCGTTGTGGTATTTAACCACTATGAGATCTGTTACAGAACAGGACACTGGCTCAGACCAGTCGTTGTGGTATTTAACTACCATGAGATCTGTTACAGGACACTGGCTCAGACCAGTCGTTGTGGTATTTAACCACCATGAGATCTGTTACAGAACAGGACACTGGCTCAGACCAGTCGTTGTGGTATTTAACCACCATGAGATCTGTTACAGAACAGGACACTGGCTCAGACCAGTCGTTGTGGTATTTAACCACCATGAGATCTGTTACAGAACAGGACACTGGCTCAGACCAGTCGTTGTGGTATTTAACTACCATGAGATCTGTTACAGAACAGGACACTGGCTCAGACCAGTCGTTGTGGTATTTAACCACCATGAGATCTGTTACAGAACAGGACACTGGCTCAGACCAGTCGTTGTGGTATTTAACCACCATGAGATCTGTTACAGGACAGGACACTGGCTCAGACCAGTCGTTGTGGTATTTAACCACCATGAGATCTGTTACAGAACAGGACACTGGCTCAGACCAGTCGTTGTGGTATTTAACCACCATGAGATCTGTTACAGAACAGGACACTGGCTCAGACCAGTCGTTGTGGTATTTAACCACCATGAGATCTGTTACAGAACAGGACACTGGCTCAGACCAGTCGTTGTGGTATTTAACCACCATGAGATCTGTTACAGAACAGGACACTGGCTCAGACCAGTTGTTGTGGTATTTAACCACCATGAGATCTGTTACAGAACAGGACACTGGCTCAGACCAGTCGTTGTGGTATTTAACCACCATGAGATCTGTTACAGGACAGGACACTGGCTCAGACCAGTCGTTGTGGTATTTAACCACCATGAGATCTGTTACAGGACAGGACACTGGCTCAGACCAGTCGTTGTGGTATTTAACCACCATGAGATCTGTTACAGGACAGGACACTGGCTCAGACCAGTCGTTGTGGTATTTAACCACCATGAGATCTGTTACAGAACAGGACACTGGCTCAGACCAGTCGTTGTGGTATTTAACCACCATGAGATCTGTTACAGAACAGGACACTGGCTCAGACCAGTCGTTGTGGTATTTAACCACCATGAGATCTGTTACAGGACACTGGCTCAGACCAGTCGTTGTGGTATTTAACTACCATGAGATCTGTTACAGGACAGGACACTGGCTCAGACCAGTCGTTGTGGTATTTAACCACCATGAGATCTGTTACAGGACACTGGCTCAGACCAGTCGTTGTGGTATTTAACCACCATGAGATCTGTTACAGGACAGGACACTGGCTCAGACCAGTCGTTGTGGTATTTAACCACCATGAGATCTGTTACAGAACAGGACACTGGCTCAGACCAGTCGTTGTGGTATTTAACCACCATGAGATCTGTTACAGAACAGGACACTGGCTCAGACCAGTCGTTGTGGTATTTAACCACCATGAGATCTGTTACAGGACACTGGCTCAGACCAGTCGTTGTGGTATTTAACCACCATGAGATCTGTTACAGAACAGGACACTGGCTCAGACCAGTCGTTGTGGTATTTAACCACCATGAGATCTGTTACAGGACAGGACACTGGCTCAGACCAGTCGTTGTGGTATTTAACCACCATGAGATCTGTTACAGAACAGGACACTGGCTCAGACCAGTCGTTGTGGTATTTAACTACCATGAGATCTGTTACAGGACACTGGCTCAGACCAGTCGTTGTGGTGTTTAACCACCATGAGATCTGTTACAGAACAGGACACTGGCTCAGACCAGTCGTTGTGGTATTTAACCACCATGAGATCTGTTACAGAACAGGACACTGGCTCAGACCAGTCGTTGTGGTATTTAACCACCATGAGATCTGTTACAGGACAGGACACTGGCTCAGACCAGTCGTTGTGGTATTTAACCACCATGAGATCTGTTACAGGACACTGGCTCAGACCAGTCGTTGTGGTATTTAACCACCATGAGATCTGTTACAGAACAGGACACTGGCTCAGACCAGTCGTTGTGGTATTTAACCACCATGAGATCTGTTACAGGACAGGACACTGGCTCAGACCAGTCGTTGTGGTATTTAACCACCATGAGATCTGTTACAGAACAGGACACTGGCTCAGACCAGTCGTTGTGGTATTTAACCACCATGAGATCTGTTACAGAACAGGACACTGGCTCAGACCAGTCGTTGTGGTATTTAACCACCATGAGATCTGTTACAGGACAGGACACTGGCTCAGACCAGTCGTTGTGGTATTTAACCACCATGAGATCTGTTACAGAACAGGACACTGGCTCAGACCAGTCGTTGTGGTATTTAACCACCATGAGATCTGTTACAGGACAGGACACTGGCTCAGACCAGTCGTTGTGGTATTTAACCACCATGAGATCTGTTACAGAACAGGACACTGGCTCAGACCAGTCGTTGTGGTATTTAACCACCATGAGATCTGTTACAGGACAGGACACTGGCTCAGACCAGTCGTTGTGGTATTTAACCACCATGAGATCTGTTACAGGACAGGACACTGGCTCAGACCAGTCGTTGTGGTATATAACCACCATGAGATCTGTTACAGAACAGGACACTGGCTCAGACCAGTCGTTGTGGTATTTAACCACCATGAGATCTGTTACAGAACAGGACACTGGCTCAGACCAGTCGTTGTGGTATTTAACCACCATGAGATCTGTTACAGAACAGGACACTGGCTCAGACCAGTCGTTGTGGTATTTAACCACCATGAGATCTGTTACAGAACAGGACACTGGCTCAGACCAGTCGTTGTGGTATTTAACCACCATGAGATCTGTTACAGAACAGGACACTGGCTCAGACCAGTCGTTGTGGTATTTAACCACCATGAGATCTGTTACAGAACAGGACACTGGCTCAGACCAGTCGTTGTGGTATTTAACCACCATGAGATCTGTTACAGAACAGGACACTGGCTCAGACCAGTCGTTGTGGTATTTAACCACCATGAGATCTGTTACAGAACAGGACACTGGCTCAGACCAGTCGTTGTGGTATTTAACCACCATGAGATCTGTTACAGAACAGGACACTGGCTCAGACCTGTCGTTGTGGTATTTAACCACCATGAGATCTGTTACAGAACAGGACACTGGCTCAGACCAGTCGTTGTGGTATTTAACCACCATGAGATCTGTTACAGAACAGGACACTGGCTCAGACCAGTCGTTGTGGTATTTAACCACCATGAGATCTGTTACAGGACAGGACACTGGCTCAGACCAGTCGTTGTGGTATTTAACCACCATGAGATCTGTTACAGAACAGGACACTGGCTCAGACCAGTCGTTGTGGTATTTAACTACCATGAGATCTGTTACAGGACAGGACACTGGCTCAGACCAGTCGTTGTGGTATTTAACCACCATGAGATCTGTTACAGGACAGGACACTGGCTCAGACCAGTCGTTGTGGTATTTAACCACCATGAGATCTGTTACAGGACACTGGCTCAGACCAGTCGTTGTGGTATTTAACCACCATGAGATCTGTTACAGGACACTGGCTCAGACCAGTCGTTGTGGTATTTAACTACCATGAGATCTGTTACAGGACACTGGCTCAGACCAGTCGTTGTGGTATTTAACCACCATGAGATCTGTTACAGGACACTGGCTCAGACCAGTCGTTGTGGTATTTAACTACCATGAGATCTGTTACAGAACAGGACACTGGCTCAGACCAGTCGTTGTGGTATTTAACCACCATGAGATCTGTTACAGAACAGGACACTGGCTCAGACCAGTCGTTGTGGTATTTAACTACCATGAGATCTGTTACAGGACAGGACACTGGCTCAGACCAGTCGTTGTGGTATTTAACCACCATGAGATCTGTTACAGAACAGGACACTGGCTCAGACCAGTCGTTGTGGTATTTAACCACCATGAGATCTGTTACAGAACAGGACACTGGCTCAGACCAGTCGTTGTGGTATTTAACCACCATGAGATCTGTTACAGGACAGGACACTGGCTCAGACCAGTCGTTGTGGTATTTAACCACCATGAGATCTGTTACAGAACAGGACACTGGCTCAGACCAGTCGTTGTGGTATTTAACCACCATGAGATCTGTTACAGGACAGGACACTGGCTCAGACCAGTCGTTGTGGTATTTAACCACCATGAGATCTGTTACAGGACACTGGCTCAGACCAGTCGTTGTGGTATTTAACCACCATGAGATCTGTTACAGAACAGGACACTGGCTCAGACCAGTCGTTGTGGTATTTAACCACCATGAGATCTGTTACAGGACAGGACACTGGCTCAGACCAGTCGTTGTGGTATTTAACCACCATGAGATCTGTTACAGAACAGGACACTGGCTCAGACCAGTCGTTGTGGTATTTAACCACCATGAGATCTGTTACAGGACACTGGCTCAGACCAGTCGTTGTGGTATTTAACCACCATGAGATCTGTTACAGAACAGGACACTGGCTCAGACCAGTCGTTGTGGTATTTAACCACCATGAGATCTGTTACAGAACAGGACACTGGCTCAGACCAGTCGTTGTGGTATTTAACCACCATGAGATCTGTTACAGAACAGGACACTGGCTCAGACCAGTCGTTGTGGTATTTAACCACCATGAGATCTGTTACAGAACAGGACACTGGCTCAGACCAGTCGTTGTGGTATTTAACCACCATGAGATCTGTTACAGAACAGGACACTGGCTCAGACCAGTCGTTGTGGTATTTAACCACCATGAGATCTGTTACAGGACAGGACACTGGCTCAGACCAGTCGTTGTGGTATTTAACCACCATGAGATCTGTTACAGAACAGGACACTGGCTCAGACCAGTCGTTGTGGTATTTAACCACCATGAGATCTGTTACAGAACAGGACACTGGCTCAGACCAGTCGTTGTGGTATTTAACCACCATGAGATCTGTTACAGAACAGGACACTGGCTCAGACCAGTCGTTGTGGTATTTAACTACCATGAGATCTGTTACAGGACAGGACACTGGCTCAGACCAGTCGTTGTGGTATTTAACCACCATGAGATCTGTTACAGGACACTGGCTCAGACCAGTCGTTGTGGTATTTAACCACTATGAGATCTGTTACAGAACAGGACACTGGCTCAGACCAGTCGTTGTGGTATTTAACCACCATGAGATCTGTTACAGAACAGGACACTGGCTCAGACCAGTCGTTGTGGTATTTAACCACCATGAGATCTGTTACAGGACAGGACACTGGCTCAGACCAGTCGTTGTGGTATTTAACCACCATGAGATCTGTTACAGGACACTGGCTCAGACCAGTCGTTGTGGTATTTAACCACCATGAGATCTGTTACAGAACAGGACACTGGCTCAGACCAGTCGTTGTGGTATTTAACTACCATGAGATCTGTTACAGGACAGGACACTGGCTCAGACCAGTCGTTGTGGTATTTAACCACCATGAGATCTGTTACAGAACAGGACACTGGCTCAGACCAGTCGTTGTGGTATTTAACCACCATGAGATCTGTTACAGGACAGGACACTGGCTCAGACCAGTCGTTGTGGTATTTAACCACCATGAGATCTGTTACAGAACAGGACACTGGCTCAGACCAGTCGTTGTGGTATTTAACCACCATGAGATCTGTTACAGGACAGGACACTGGCTCAGACCAGTCGTTGTGGTATTTAACCACCATGAGATCTGTTACAGAACAGGACACTGCCTCAGACCAGTCGTTGTGGTATTTAACCACCATGAGATCTGTTACAGAACAGGACACTGGCTCAGACCAGTCGTTGTGGTATTTAACCACTATGAGATCTGTTACAGGACAGGACACTGGCTCAGACCAGTCGTTGTGGTATTTAACCACCATGAGATCTGTTACAGGACAGGACACTGGCTCAGACCAGTCGTTGTGGTATTTAACCACCATGAGATCTGTTACAGGACACTGGCTCAGACCAGTCGTTGTGGTATTTAACCACCATGAGATCTGTTACAGAACAGGACACTGGCTCAGACCAGTCGTTGTGGTATTTAACCACTATGAGATCTGTTACAGAACAGGACACTGGCTCAGACCAGTCGTTGTGGTATTTAACCACTATGAGATCTGTTACAGAACAGGACACTGGCTCAGACCAGTCGTTGTGGTATTTAACCACTATGAGATCTGTTACAGGACAGGACACTGGCTCAGACCAGTCGTTGTGGTATTTAACCACCATGAGATCTGTTACAGGACAGGACACTGGCTCAGACCAGTCGTTGTGGTATTTAACCACCATGAGATCTGTTACAGGACAGGACACTGGCTCAGACCAGTCGTTGTGGTATTTAACCACTATGAGATCTGTTACAGAACAGGACACTGGCTCAGACCAGTCGTTGTGGTATTTAACCACCATGAGATCTGTTACAGAACAGACCAGTGGCTCAGACCAGTCGTTGTGGTATTTAACCACCATGAGATCTGTTACAGGACACTGGCTCAGACCAGTCGTTGTGGTATTTAACCACCATGAGATCTGTTACAGAACAGGACACTGGCTCAGACCAGTCGTTGTGGTATTTAACCACCATGAGATCTGTTACAGGACAGGACACTGGCTCAGACCAGTCGTTGTGGTATTTAACCACCATGAGATCTGTTACAGAACAGGACACTGGCTCAGACCAGTCGTTGTGGTATTTAACCACCATGAGATCTGTTACAGAACAGGACACTGGCTCAGACCAGTCGTTGTGGTATTTAACCACCATGAGATCTGTTACAGAACAGGACACTGGCTCAGACCAGTCGTTGTGGTATTTAACCACCATGAGATCTGTTACAGAACAGGACACTGGCTCAGACCAGTCGTTGTGGTATTTAACCACCATGAGATCTGTTACAGAACAGGACACTGGCTCAGACCAGTCGTTGTGGTATTTAACCACCATGAGATCTGTTACAGGACAGGACACTGGCTCAGACCAGTCGTTGTGGTATTTAACCACCATGAGATCTGTTACAGGACAGGACACTGGCTCAGACCAGTCGTTGTGGTATTTAACCACCATGAGATCTGTTACAGGACAGGACACTGGCTCAGACCAGTCGTTGTGGTATTTAACCACCATGAGATCTGTTACAGAACAGGACACTGGCTCAGACCAGTCGTTGTGGTATTTAACCACCATGAGATCTGTTACAGAACAGGACACTGGCTCAGACCAGTCGTTGTGGTATTTAACCACCATGAGATCTGTTACAGGACACTGGCTCAGACCAGTCGTTGTGGTATTTAACTACCATGAGATCTGTTACAGGACAGGACACTGGCTCAGACCAGTCGTTGTGGTATTTAACCACCATGAGATCTGTTACAGGACACTGGCTCAGACCAGTCGTTGTGGTATTTAACCACCATGAGATCTGTTACAGGACAGGACACTGGCTCAGACCAGTCGTTGTGGTATTTAACCACCATGAGATCTGTTACAGAACAGGACACTGGCTCAGACCAGTCGTTGTGGTATTTAACCACCATGAGATCTGTTACAGAACAGGACACTGGCTCAGACCAGTCGTTGTGGTATTTAACCACCATGAGATCTGTTACAGGACACTGGCTCAGACCAGTCGTTGTGGTATTTAACCACCATGAGATCTGTTACAGAACAGGACACTGGCTCAGACCAGTCGTTGTGGTATTTAACCACCATGAGATCTGTTACAGGACAGGACACTGGCTCAGACCAGTCGTTGTGGTATTTAACCACCATGAGATCTGTTACAGAACAGGACACTGGCTCAGACCAGTCGTTGTGGTATTTAACTACCATGAGATCTGTTACAGGACACTGGCTCAGACCAGTCGTTGTGGTGTTTAACCACCATGAGATCTGTTACAGAACAGGACACTGGCTCAGACCAGTCGTTGTGGTATTTAACCACCATGAGATCTGTTACAGAACAGGACACTGGCTCAGACCAGTCGTTGTGGTATTTAACCACCATGAGATCTGTTACAGGACAGGACACTGGCTCAGACCAGTCGTTGTGGTATTTAACCACCATGAGATCTGTTACAGGACACTGGCTCAGACCAGTCGTTGTGGTATTTAACCACCATGAGATCTGTTACAGAACAGGACACTGGCTCAGACCAGTCGTTGTGGTATTTAACCACCATGAGATCTGTTACAGGACAGGACACTGGCTCAGACCAGTCGTTGTGGTATTTAACCACCATGAGATCTGTTACAGAACAGGACACTGGCTCAGACCAGTCGTTGTGGTATTTAACCACCATGAGATCTGTTACAGAACAGGACACTGGCTCAGACCAGTCGTTGTGGTATTTAACCACCATGAGATCTGTTACAGGACAGGACACTGGCTCAGACCAGTCGTTGTGGTATTTAACCACCATGAGATCTGTTACAGAACAGGACACTGGCTCAGACCAGTCGTTGTGGTATTTAACCACCATGAGATCTGTTACAGGACAGGACACTGGCTCAGACCAGTCGTTGTGGTATTTAACCACCATGAGATCTGTTACAGAACAGGACACTGGCTCAGACCAGTCGTTGTGGTATTTAACCACCATGAGATCTGTTACAGGACAGGACACTGGCTCAGACCAGTCGTTGTGGTATTTAACCACCATGAGATCTGTTACAGGACAGGACACTGGCTCAGACCAGTCGTTGTGGTATATAACCACCATGAGATCTGTTACAGAACAGGACACTGGCTCAGACCAGTCGTTGTGGTATTTAACCACCATGAGATCTGTTACAGAACAGGACACTGGCTCAGACCAGTCGTTGTGGTATTTAACCACCATGAGATCTGTTACAGAACAGGACACTGGCTCAGACCAGTCGTTGTGGTATTTAACCACCATGAGATCTGTTACAGAACAGGACACTGGCTCAGACCAGTCGTTGTGGTATTTAACCACCATGAGATCTGTTACAGAACAGGACACTGGCTCAGACCAGTCGTTGTGGTATTTAACCACCATGAGATCTGTTACAGAACAGGACACTGGCTCAGACCAGTCGTTGTGGTATTTAACCACCATGAGATCTGTTACAGAACAGGACACTGGCTCAGACCAGTCGTTGTGGTATTTAACCACCATGAGATCTGTTACAGAACAGGACACTGGCTCAGACCAGTCGTTGTGGTATTTAACCACCATGAGATCTGTTACAGAACAGGACACTGGCTCAGACCTGTCGTTGTGGTATTTAACCACCATGAGATCTGTTACAGAACAGGACACTGGCTCAGACCAGTCGTTGTGGTATTTAACCACCATGAGATCTGTTACAGAACAGGACACTGGCTCAGACCAGTCGTTGTGGTATTTAACCACCATGAGATCTGTTACAGGACAGGACACTGGCTCAGACCAGTCGTTGTGGTATTTAACCACCATGAGATCTGTTACAGAACAGGACACTGGCTCAGACCAGTCGTTGTGGTATTTAACTACCATGAGATCTGTTACAGGACAGGACACTGGCTCAGACCAGTCGTTGTGGTATTTAACCACCATGAGATCTGTTACAGGACAGGACACTGGCTCAGACCAGTCGTTGTGGTATTTAACCACCATGAGATCTGTTACAGGACACTGGCTCAGATCAGTCGTTGTGGTATTTAACCACCATGAGATCTGTTACAGGACACTGGCTCAGACCAGTCGTTGTGGTATTTAACTACCATGAGATCTGTTACAGGACACTGGCTCAGACCAGTCGTTGTGGTATTTAACCACCATGAGATCTGTTACAGGACACTGGCTCAGACCAGTCGTTGTGGTATTTAACTACCATGAGATCTGTTACAGAACAGGACACTGGCTCAGACCAGTCGTTGTGGTATTTAACCACCATGAGATCTGTTACAGAACAGGACACTGGCTCAGACCAGTCGTTGTGGTATTTAACTACCATGAGATCTGTTACAGGACAGGACACTGGCTCAGACCAGTCGTTGTGGTATTTAACCACCATGAGATCTGTTACAGAACAGGACACTGGCTCAGACCAGTCGTTGTGGTATTTAACCACCATGAGATCTGTTACAGAACAGGACACTGGCTCAGACCAGTCGTTGTGGTATTTAACCACCATGAGATCTGTTACAGGACAGGACACTGGCTCAGACCAGTCGTTGTGGTATTTAACCACCATGAGATCTGTTACAGAACAGGACACTGGCTCAGACCAGTCGTTGTGGTATTTAACCACCATGAGATCTGTTACAGGACAGGACACTGGCTCAGACCAGTCGTTGTGGTATTTAACCACCATGAGATCTGTTACAGGACACTGGCTCAGACCAGTCGTTGTGGTATTTAACCACCATGAGATCTGTTACAGAACAGGACACTGGCTCAGACCAGTCGTTGTGGTATTTAACCACCATGAGATCTGTTACAGGACAGGACACTGGCTCAGACCAGTCGTTGTGGTATTTAACCACCATGAGATCTGTTACAGAACAGGACACTGGCTCAGACCAGTCGTTGTGGTATTTAACCACCATGAGATCTGTTACAGGACACTGGCTCAGACCAGTCGTTGTGGTATTTAACCACCATGAGATCTGTTACAGAACAGGACACTGGCTCAGACCAGTCGTTGTGGTATTTAACCACCATGAGATCTGTTACAGAACAGGACACTGGCTCAGACCAGTCGTTGTGGTATTTAACCACCATGAGATCTGTTACAGAACAGGACACTGGCTCAGACCAGTCGTTGTGGTATTTAACCACCATGAGATCTGTTACAGAACAGGACACTGGCTCAGACCAGTCGTTGTGGTATTTAACCACCATGAGATCTGTTACAGAACAGGACACTGGCTCAGACCAGTCGTTGTGGTATTTAACCACCATGAGATCTGTTACAGGACAGGACACTGGCTCAGACCAGTCGTTGTGGTATTTAACCACCATGAGATCTGTTACAGAACAGGACACTGGCTCAGACCAGTCGTTGTGGTATTTAACCACCATGAGATCTGTTACAGAACAGGACACTGGCTCAGACCAGTCGTTGTGGTATTTAACCACCATGAGATCTGTTACAGAACAGGACACTGGCTCAGACCAGTCGTTGTGGTATTTAACTACCATGAGATCTGTTACAGGACAGGACACTGGCTCAGACCAGTCGTTGTGGTATTTAACCACCATGAGATCTGTTACAGGACACTGGCTCAGACCAGTCGTTGTGGTATTTAACCACTATGAGATCTGTTACAGAACAGGACACTGGCTCAGACCAGTCGTTGTGGTATTTAACCACCATGAGATCTGTTACAGAACAGGACACTGGCTCAGACCAGTCGTTGTGGTATTTAACCACCATGAGATCTGTTACAGGACAGGACACTGGCTCAGACCAGTCGTTGTGGTATTTAACCACCATGAGATCTGTTACAGGACACTGGCTCAGACCAGTCGTTGTGGTATTTAACCACCATGAGATCTGTTACAGAACAGGACACTGGCTCAGACCAGTCGTTGTGGTATTTAACTACCATGAGATCTGTTACAGGACAGGACACTGGCTCAGACCAGTCGTTGTGGTATTTAACCACCATGAGATCTGTTACAGAACAGGACACTGGCTCAGACCAGTCGTTGTGGTATTTAACCACCATGAGATCTGTTACAGGACAGGACACTGGCTCAGACCAGTCGTTGTGGTATTTAACCACCATGAGATCTGTTACAGAACAGGACACTGGCTCAGACCAGTCGTTGTGGTATTTAACCACCATGAGATCTGTTACAGGACAGGACACTGGCTCAGACCAGTCGTTGTGGTATTTAACCACCATGAGATCTGTTACAGAACAGGACACTGCCTCAGACCAGTCGTTGTGGTATTTAACCACCATGAGATCTGTTACAGGACAGGACACTGGCTCAGACCAGTCGTTGTGGTATTTAACCACTATGAGATCTGTTACAGGACAGGACACTGGCTCAGACCAGTCGTTGTGGTATTTAACCACCATGAGATCTGTTACAGGACAGGACACTGGCTCAGACCAGTCGTTGTGGTATTTAACCACCATGAGATCTGTTACAGGACACTGGCTCAGACCAGTCGTTGTGGTATTTAACCACCATGAGATCTGTTACAGAACAGGACACTGGCTCAGACCAGTCGTTGTGGTATTTAACCACTATGAGATCTGTTACAGAACAGGACACTGGCTCAGACCAGTCGTTGTGGTATTTAACCACTATGAGATCTGTTACAGAACAGGACACTGGCTCAGACCAGTCGTTGTGGTATTTAACCACTATGAGATCTGTTACAGGACAGGACACTGGCTCAGACCAGTCGTTGTGGTATTTAACCACCATGAGATCTGTTACAGGACAGGACACTGGCTCAGACCAGTCGTTGTGGTATTTAACCACCATGAGATCTGTTACAGGACAGGACACTGGCTCAGACCAGTCGTTGTGGTATTTAACCACTATGAGATCTGTTACAGAACAGGACACTGGCTCAGACCAGTCGTTGTGGTATTTAACCACCATGAGATCTGTTACAGAACAGACCAGTGGCTCAGACCAGTCGTTGTGGTATTTAACCACCATGAGATCTGTTACAGGACACTGGCTCA
>NC_048570.1:98288081-98325581 GCF_013265735.2 Oncorhynchus mykiss | reverse complement strand
TTCAAGGTGCCTGATCCTCTATTCCTTACCCCCAGGCCACTTCAAGGTGCCTGATCCTCCATTCTTTACCCCCAGGCCACTTCAAGGTGCCTGATCCTCCATTCTTTACCCACCAGGCCACTTCAAGGTGCCTGATCCTCTATTCCTTACCCCCAGGCCACTTCAAGGTGCCTGATCCTCTATTCTTTACCCCCAGGCCACTTCAAGGTGCCTGATCCTCTATTCCTTACCCCCAGGCCACTTCAAGGTGCCTGATCCTCTATTCCTTACCCCCAGGCCACTTCAAGGTGCCTGATCCTCCATTCTTTACCCCCAGGCCACTTCAAGGTGCCTGATCCTCTATTCTTTACCCCCAGGCCACTTCAAGGTGCCTGATCCTCCATGCTTTACCCCCAGGCCACTTCAAGGTGCCTGATCCTCCATGCTTTACCCCCAGGCCACTTCAAGGTGCCTGATCCTCCATGCTTTACCCCCAGGCCACTTCAAGGTGCCTGATCCTCCATTCTTTACCCCCAGGCCACTTCAAGGTGCCTGATCCTCCATGCTTTACCCCCAGGCCACTTCAAGGTGCCTGATCCTCCATGCTTTACCCCCAGGCCACTTCAAGGTGCCTGATCCTCCATGCTTTTACCCCCAGGCCACTTCAAGGTGCCTGATCCTCCATGCTTTACCCCCAGGCCACTTCAAGGTGCCTGATCCTCCATGCTTTACCCCCAGGCCACTTCAAGGTGCCTGATCCTCCATTCTTTACCCCCAACCCTCAGTGACTAGCCTGTATATACCTACAGTAGTGGAACTAGAAGGGGGGGGGGGGGGGGGGGGGGGTTGACTAGCCTGTATATACCTACAGTAGTGGATCTAGAAGGGGGGGTTGACTAGCCTGTATATACCTACAGTAGTGGAACTAGAAGGGGGGGTTGACTAGCCTGTATATACCTACAGTAGTGGAACTAGAAGGGGGGGGGGGGGTTGACTAGCCTGTATATACCTACAGTAGTGGATCTAGAAGGGGGGGGTTGACTAGCCTGTATATACCTACAGTAGTGGATCTAGAAGGGGGGGTTGACTAGCCTGTATATACCTACAGTAGTGGAACTAGAAGGGGGGGGGGGGGTTGACTAGCCTGTATATACCTACAGTAGTGGATCTAGAAGGGGGGGGTTGACTAGCCTGTATATACCTACAGTAGTGGATCTAGAAGGGGGGGTTGACTAGCCTGTATATACCTACAGTAGTGGAACTAGAAGGGGGGGGGGGGGTTTGACTAGCCTGTATATATCTACAGTAGTGGAACTAGAAGGGGGGGTTGACTAGCCTGTATATACCTACAGTAGTGGATCTAGAAGGGGGGGTTGACTAGCCTGTATATACCTACAGTAGTGGAACTAGAAGGGGGGGGGGGGGTTGACTAGCCTGTATATACCTACAGTAGTGGATCTAGAAGGGGGGGTTGACTAGCCTCTATATACCTACAGTAGTGGAACTAGAAGGGGGGGGGGTTGACTAGCCTGTATATACTTACAGTAGTGGATCTAGAAGGGGGGGGGGTTGACTAGCCTGTATATACCTACAGTAGTGGAACTAGAAGGGGGGGGGTTGACTAGCCTGTATATACTTACAGTAGTGGATCTAGAAGGGGGGGTTGACTAGCCTCTATATACCTACAGTAGTGGAACTAGAAGGGGGGGGGTTGACTAGCCTGTATATACTTACAGTAGTGGATCTAGAAGGGGGGGGTTGACTAGCCTGTATTACAGATCTCATTGCTGTATTGTGTTGTTTCAGAGCTAAACCTCCAAATCTATTCATAGTCCATAGAGCAGCATGTTAAGTCTGAAGGCTGTTAGCTCCTGTGAGGACGGATCCCTCAGCGAGACCCAGAGATAGTGGCCACGACTGGAAGGAATCCTGAGGGTTACCCAGGATGCATTGTGTCCGTGCAGAGCTAACACGTCTGGACATGTTCCACTGTTACAGGACATGTTCCACTGTTACAGGACATGTTCCACTGTTACAGGACATGTTCCACTGTTACAGGACATGTTCCACTGTTGCAGGACACGTTCCACTGTTACAGGACATGTTCCATGGTTACAGGACATGTTCCACTGTTACAGGACATGTTCCATCGTTACAGGACATGTTCCACCGTTACAGGACATGTTCCATCGTTACAGGACATGTTCCACTGTTACAGGACATGTTCCACTGTTACAGGACATGTTCCATCGTTACAGGACATGTTCCATCGTTACAGGACATGTTCCACTGTTACAGGACATGTTCCACTGTTACAGGACATGTTCCATCGTTACAGGACATGTTCCATCGTTACAGGACATGTTCCATCGTTACAGGACATGTTCCATCGTTACAGGACATGTTCCACTGTTACAGGACATGTTCCACTGTTACAGGACATGTTCCACTGTTACAGGACATGTTCCACGGTTACAGGACATGTTCCACTGTTACAGGACATGTTCCACTGTTACAGGACATGTTCCACTGTTACAGGAGATGTTCCACTGTTACAGGACATGTTCCACTGTTGCAGGACACGTTCCACTGTTACAGGCTGTTACAGGCTGTTATAGTGCATCTTAATAATGTCAGGTGTTAACAGGGTGAAGAGTGCATCTTAATGATGTCAGGTGTTAACAGGGTGAAGAGTGCATCTTAATGACTATACCTATTGATGTCAGGTGTTAACAGGGTGAAGAGTGCATCTTAATAATGTCAGGTGTTAACAGGGTGAAGAGTGCATCTTAATAATGTCAGGTGTTAACAGGGTGAAGAGTGCATCTTAATGATGTCAGGTGTTAACAGGGTGAAGAGTGCATCTTAATGATGTCAGGTGTTAACAGGGTGAAGAGTGCATCTTAATGATGTCAGGTGTTAACAGGGTGAAGAGTGCATCTTAATGATGTCAGGTGTTAACAGGGTGAAGAGTGCATCTTAATGATGTCAGGTGTTAACAGGGTGAAGAGTGCATCTTAATGATGTCAGGTGTAAACAGGGTGAATCAGATACAACACTCAATCAGATACAACGATAGACAGCTGACTCTGATTGGGAACCATAACCAGGCCAAACACATAGAAATAGAAAACATAGAAAAACAACATAGAATGCCCACCCCAACTCACGCCCCGACCAACCAAATTAGAGACATAAAAAAAGGAACTAAGGTCAGGGCGTGACACCCAACAGTTCAGTAATAATCCCTAGCAGTATAAAACGATAATAATCCACATAATCCCAAAAGAAAGAAATTAAGAAATATCAGAATGAGCAATGTCAGAGCCCGGGATATGTTGAAGCTCCCGAGTGGCGCAGCGGTCTAAGGCACTGCATCTCAGTGCTAGAGGCGTCACTACAGACCTTGGTCCGATTCCAGGCTGTTTCACAACCGGCCGTGATTGGGAGTCCCATAGGGGTAGGCCGTCATTGTAAATAAGAATAATTTGTTCTTAAAATGACTTGCCCAGTTAACATAAAGGTAACATAAAATAAATAATGTTCTGGGTTGCCTCTCAGAATAACGTAGACGCACAAACACGGTGACTGAGTTCATCAGGAAGTGTAAAAGGGTTGTTGTTCCAACTGTGACTATTAAAACCTACCCACTGTGACTAGTAAAACCTGACTAAGGTTCAGCGCAGGACACCGGGAACAAGAGTGGAGAAGTATGATTTATTTATTTTCGGGCATCTTGAGAGAATTAATTTGAGGTTAGGGACCATCTGTAGAAATGACGGCGCTATCTTTATCAGCATCTAGAGAGAATGTGAGTGTGTAGTTAGGGACCGTGTGTAAAGGTGCTATCTTTATCAGCATCTAGAGAGAACGTGAGTGTGGAGTTAGGGACCGTCTGTAAAGGTGCTATCTTTATCAGCATCTAGAGAGAATGTGAGTGTGGAGTTAGGGACCGTCTGTAAAGGTGCTATCTTTATCAGCATCTAGAGAGAATGTGAGTGTGGAGTTAGGGACCGTCTGTAAAGGTGCTATGTTTATCAGCATCTAGAGAGAATGTGAGTGTGGAGTTAGGGACCGTCTGTAAAGGTGCTATCTTTATCAGCATCTAGAGAGAATGTGAATTTAAAGTTAGGGACCGTCTGTAAAGGTGCTATCTTTATCAGTATCTAGAGAGAATGTGAATGTGTAGTTAGGGACCGTCTGTAAAGGTGCTATCTTTATCAGCATCTAGAGAGAATGTGAGTGTGTAGTTAGGGACCGTCTGTAAAGGTGCTATCTTTATCAGCATCTAGAGAGAATGTGAGTGTGTAGTTAGGGACCGTCAGTAAAGGTGCTATCTTTATCAGCATCTAGAGAGAATGTGAGTGTGTACTTAGGGACCGTCTGTAAAGGTGCTATCTTTATCAGCCTCTAGAGAGAATGTGAGTGTGTAGTTAGGGACCGTCTGTAAAGGTGCTATGTTTATCAGCATCTAGAGAGAATGTGAGTGTGTAGTTAGGGACCGTCTGTAAAGGTGCTATGTTTATCAGCATCTAGAGAGAATGTGAGTGTGTAGTTAGGGACCGTCTGTAAAGGTGCTATCTTTATCAGCATCTAGAGAGAATGTGAGTGTGTAGTTAGGGACCGTCTGTAAAGGTGCTATCTTTATCAGCATCTAGAGAGAATGTGAATTTAAAGTTAGGGACCGTCTGTAAAGGTGCTATCTTTATCAGTATCTAGAGAGAATGTGAATGTGTAGTTAGGGACCGTCTGTAAAGGTGCTATCTTTATCAGCATCTAGAGAGAATGTGAGTGTGGAGTTAGGGACCGTCTGTAAAGGTGCTATCTTTATCAGCATCTAGAGAGAATGTGAGTGTGGAGTTAGGGACCGTCTGTAAAGGTGCTATGTTTATCAGCATCTAGAGAGAATGTGAGTGTGGAGTTAGGGACCGTCTGTAAAGGTGCTATCTTTATCAGCATCTAGAGAGAAGGTGAATTTAAAGTTAGGGACCGTCTGTAAAGGTGCTATCTTTATCAGTATCTAGAGAGAATGTGAATGTGTAGTTAGGGACCGTCTGTAAAGGTGCTATCTTTATCAGCATCTAGAGAGAATGTGAGTGTGTAGTTAGGGACCGTCTGTAAAGGTGCTATCTTTATCAGCATCTAGAGAGAATGTGAGTGTGTAGTTAGGGACCGTCTGTAAAGGTGCTATCTTTATCAGCATCTAGAGAGAATGTGAGTGTGTAGTTAGGGACCGTCTGTAAAGGTGCTATCTTTATCAGCCTCTAGAGAGAATGTGAGTGTGTAGTTAGGGACCGTCTGTAAAGGTGCTATGTTTATCAGCATCTAGAGAGAATGTGAGTGTGTAGTTAGGGACCGTCTGTAAAGGTGCTATGTTTATCAGCATCTAGAGAGAATGTGAGTGTGTAGTTAGGGACCGTCTGTAAAGGTGCTATCTTTATCAGCATCTAGAGAGAATGTGAGTGTGTAGTTAGGGACCGTCTGTAAAGGTGCTATCTTTATCAGCATCTAGAGAGAATGTGAATGTGTAGTTAGGGACCGTCTGTAAAGGTGTTATCTTTATCAGCATCTAGAGAGAATGTGAGTGTGTAGTTAGGGACCGTCTGTAAAGGTGCTATCTTTATCAGCATCTAGAGAGAATGTGAGTGTGGAGTTAGGGACCGTCTGTAAAGGTGCTATCTTTATCAGCATCTAGAAAGAATGTGAGTGTGTAGTTAGGGACCGTCTGTAAAGGTGCTATCTTTATCAGCATCTAGAGAGAATGTGAGTGTGTAGTTAGGGACCGTCTGTAAATGTGCTATCTTTAACATAATCATAAAGGTGGATCGTATTTCAGCCACATAAAATATGCATCCAAGCCGAACTGAAATTGTAAAAAAAATAAAAATTAGGTCATTTTAAGACCTTTAATTTCCTTAAAACCGGTACAAACTGTTTTCATTTGGACATTTTTGCTCCGAAAATGGAGTTGTTGCATTTTCTCCCCGGTCTCTAAACATATTTGTTGTGTGAGAGAAGCAGAGATGAAAGAGGAAACAAACGTTATCAATGTCAACTTAGATTGAAGCATCATTCTATTGACCAAAAGGGTTTTATTTAGTCTTCTAGGGCAACAAGTAATGACAGAAGAGGAGCTGCATGTATCTATGACATCATTCTGTTGAGCAACAGGGTTTTATTTAGTCTTCTAGGGCAACAAGTAATGACAGAAGAGGAGCTGCATGTATCTATTCTGTTGAGCAATAGGGTTTTATTTAGTCTTCTAGGGCAACAAGTAATGACAGAAGAGGAGCTGCATGTATCTATGACATCATTCTGTTGAGCAACAGGGTTTTATTTAGTCTTCTAGGGCAACAAGTAATGACAGAAGAGGAGCTGCCTGTATCTATTCTGTTGAGCAATAGGGTTTTATTTAGTCTTCTAGGGCAACAAGTAATGACAGAAGAGGAGCTGCATGTATCTATTCTGTTGAGCAATAGGGTTTTATTTAGTCTTCTAGGGCAACAAGTAATGACAGAAGAGGAGCTGCATGTATCTATTCTGTTGACCAATAGGGTTTTATTTAGTCTTCTAGGGCAACAAGTAATGACAGAAGAGGAGCTGCATGTATCTATTCTGTTGACCAATAGGGTTTTATTTAGTCTTCTAGGGCAACAAGTAATGACAGAAGAGGAGCTGCATGTATCTATTCTGTTGACCAATAGGGTTTTATTTAGTCTTCTAGGGCAACAAGTAATGACAGAAGAGGATCTCCATGTATCTCATTAATAGACAAGTTGACTAATAAAACAGCCTTCCACCAAAATGTCAGAAATGATGAGCATGAATTCCAGGCCTGTCCAAAAATTGTTCCGCCATCTTTGACTGTACAGCGCACTTTCTATTTTTGCGGGTTAAGGTCGGGTGCAGGCCTCAGATTTTCACGGATTGTTTATTAGCAATTGCGGTCGGGTCCTAGTGAAGAAACAGCGTCTCTAGTGTGTGTGTTTAGGTGTGTTTGTGGTGCACTGCTCACCCTCCAGAACATCTACAGCACCCAGTGTCAAAGAAAGGCCAAGAAGATCATCAAGGACCTTGAGCCACCCCGAGCCACATCCTGTTCACCCTGCTACCATCTAGAAGGAGGAGACAGTACAGGTGCATCAAAGCAGGGACCGAGAGACTGAGAAACAGATTCCAGGCTCTCAGACTGTTAAAACAGTCACCCCTAGCCAGCCTCCGCCCAGAATCAGGTTTTTAAAAGTCACAGCAGGAAAAAACATCCCCTTTACACTTCCTGATGAACTCAGTCACCGTGTCTGTGAAAACGTCAATGTTATTCTGAGAGGCAACACAGAACATTTTAATTTACAACACAGAACATTTTAATTTACAACACAGAACATTTTAATTTACAACACAGAACATGTTAATTTACAACACAGAACATGTTAATTTACAACACAGAACATGTTAATTTACAACACAGAACATGTTAATTTACAACACAGAACATTTTAATTTACTGAAGTAACCTTAATTTTACCTTTCATTAACGAGGCAAGTCAGTTAATTAATTAGGAACAAATTATTCCTTTCAACGACGACCTTCCACAAGTTCAGGAGTAAAAAATGTGCTTTTAACAAGTCACATAATAAGTTGCATGGACTCACTCTGTGTGTAATAATAGTGTTTGATCATGATTGTTGAATGACTACCTCGTCTCTGTACCCTCACACAGACAATTATCTATAAGGTCCCTCAGTTGAGCAGTGAATTTCAAACACAGATTCAACCACAAAGACCAGGGAGGTTTTCCAACGCCTCACAAAGAAGGGCACCTATTGGTAGATGGGTAAAAAAATAAGTACCACTCACTGTGAACCAACCTCCATATTTTCAGGAATGGTGGTGACTACATCATGTTATGGGTATGCTTGTCATCTCCAAGGATGATAAAGGGGTTCTTCAAGGTCTCATTCTGGGAGATAACAGTAACAACTGTTGGGAGCCAAATCTAATCTCTCCTCCATGACCTCCCGTTGGATAGGTCACAGAGTGTGTGTGTGGTGTGTGTGTGTGTGTGTGTGTGTGTGTGTGTGTGTGTGTGTGTGTGTGTGTGTGTGTGTGTGTGTGTGTGTGTGTGTGTGTGTGTGTGTGTGTGTGTGTGTGTGTGTGTGTGTGTGTGTGTGTGTGTGTGTGTATTAGTGATGCAAGGGTTGACTCATAACCCGCAGTCCCTACGGTTGTATAGCGGAGAATAGACACTAGATACAGTTATAGTCTATAGCTGAGACTACACACTAGATACAGTTAGACCCTATAGCTGAGACTACACACTAGATACAGTTAGACTCTATAGCTGAGACTACACACTAGATACAGTTAGACTCTATAGCTGAGACTACACACTAGATACAGTTAGACTCTATAGCTGAGACTGCACACTAACACTAGATACAGTTAGACTCTATAGCTGAGACTACACACTAGATACAGTTAGACTCTATAGCTGAGACTACACACTAGATACAGTTAGACTCTATAGCTGAGACTGCACACTAACACTAGATACAGTTAGACTCTATAGCTGAGACTACACACTAGATACAGTTAGACTCTATAGCTGAGACTACACACTAGATACAGTTAGACTCTATAGCTGAGACTACACACTAGATACAGTTAGACTCTATAGCTGAGACTACACACTAGATACAGTTAGACTCTATAGCTGAGACTACACACTAGATACAGTTAGACTCTATAGCTGAGACTGCACACTAACACTAGATACAGTTAGACTCTATAGCTGAGACTACACACTAGATACAGTTAGACTCTATAGCTGAGACTACACACTAGATACAGTTAGACTCTATAGCTGAGACTACACACTAGATACAGTTAGACTCTATAGCTGAGACTACACACTAACACTAGATACAGTTAGACTCTATAGCTGAGACTACACACTAGATACAGTTAGACTCTATAGCTGAGACTACACACTAGATACAGTTAGACTCTATAGCTGAGACTACACACTAGATACAGTTAGACTCTATAGCTGAGACTACACACTAGATACAGTTAGACTCTATAGCTGAGACTACACACTAGATACAGTTAGACTCTATAGCTGAGACTACACACTAGATACAGTTAGACTCTATAGCTGAGACTACACACTAACACTAGATACAGTTAGACTCTATAGCTGAGACTACACACTAGATACAGTTAGACTCTATAGCTGAGACTACACACTAGATACAGTTAGACTCTATAGCTGAGACTACACACTAGATACAGTTAGACTCTATAGCTGAGACTACACACTAGATACAGTTAGACTCTATAGCTGAGACTACACACTAGATACAGTTAGACTCTATAGCTGAGACTACACACTAGATACAATTAGACTCTATAGCTGAGACTACACACTAGATACAGTTAGACTCTATAGCTGAGACTACACACTAGATACAGTTAGACTCTATAGCTGAGACTACACACTAGATACAGTTAGACCCTATAGCTGAGACTACACACTAGATACAGCTAGACTCTATAGCTGAGACTACACACTAGATACAGTTAGACTCTATAGCTGAGACTACACACTAGATACAGTTAGACCCTATAGCTGAGACTACACACTAGATACAGTTAGACTCTATATCTGAGACTACACACTAGATAGAAATAATGAAAGAAAAAGCTTCATGTTGCCTACAGACATGAACTGAACAAGAATTATACATTTAGGAATTTGTATTGCATTGTTATATATATCTGCTCCATGGATATAACCGTGGGGAATGCAGGTTATGAGTCAACCCGTGCATCACTAATACACACACACACACTAACACACACCCACACACACTAACACACACATGCACTCTGTGTCCTATCCAACAGGAGGTCATGGAGGAGAGATTTGTCTCCCAACAGTTCTTACTGTTATCTCCCAGAATGAGACCTTGAAGAACCCCTTATCATCCTTGGAGATGACAAGCATACCCATAACATGATGTAGCCACCACCATTCCTGAAAATATGGAGAGTGGTACACAGTGATGTATTGTGTTGGAAAACATAAGGCCTTGAATTCAGGACGTAAAGTTAATTTCTTTGCCAATTCTATTTGCAGTTTTACTTTAGTGGCTAATTGCAAACAGGATACACGTTTTGTAATATTCTTATTCTGTACGGACTTCCTTCTTTCACTCTGTCAAGTCGGTTAGAATGGTGGAATAACTACAGTGTTGTTGTCCATCCTCAGTTCTCTCCTATCAAAGCCATTAAACTCCCTGAGCGGTTTCCTTCCTCCCCGGCAACTGAGTTAGGAAGGACGCCTGTATCCTTGTAGTGACTGGGTGTATTGATAGACCATCCAAAGTGTAATTAATAACTTCACCATGTTTTTTTATGTTTTACCCATCTACCAATAGGTGCCCTTCTTTGTGAGGCGTTGGAAAACCTCCTTGGTCTTTGTGGTTGAATCTGTGTTTGAAATTCACTGTTCGATTGAGGCACCTTACAGATAATTGTCTGTGTGAGGGTACAGAGACGAGGTAGTCATTCAACAATCATGATCAAACACTATTATTACACACAGAGTGAGTCCATGCAACTTATTATGTGACTTGTTAATTAAAAGCACAATTTTTTACTCCTGAACTTGTGGAAGGTCGTCGTTGAAAGGAAGAATTTGTTCTTAATTAATTAACTGACTTGCCTCGTTAATTAAAGGTAAAATAAAGGTTACTTCAGTAAATTAACATGTTCTGTGTTGTAAATGAACATGTTCTGTGTTGTAAATGAACATGTTCTGTGTTGTAAACGAACATGTTCTGTGTTGTAAATGAACATGTTCTGTGTTGTAAATTAACATGTTCTGTGTTGTAAATGAACATGTTCTGTGTTGTACAGAGACGAGGTAGTCATTCAACAATCATGATCAAACACTATTAAATGCACACAGAGTGAGTTCATTCAACGTATTATGTGACTTGTTAAGCATATTTTTACTCCTGGACATGTTTAGGTTCTGTGTTGTAAATTAACATGTTTAGGTTCTGTGTTGTAAATTAACATGTTTAGGTTCTGTGTTGTAAATTAACATGTTTAGGTTCTGTGTTGTAAATTAACATGTTTAGGTTCTGTGTTGTAAATTAACATGTTTAGGTTCTGTGTTGTAAATTAACATGTTTAGGTTCTGTGTTGTAAATTAACATGTTTAGGTTCTGTGTTGTAAATTAACATGTTTAGGTTCTGTGTTGTAAATTAACATGTTTAGGTTCTGTGTTGTAAATTAACATGTTTAGGTTCTGTGTTGTAAATTAACATGTTTAGGTTCTGTGTTGTAAATTAACATGTTTAGGTTCTGTGTTGTAAATTAACATGTTTAGGTTCTGTGTTGTAAATTAACATGTTTAGGTTCTGTGTTGTAAATTAACATGTTTAGGTTCTGTGTTGTAAATTAACATGTTTAGGTTCTGTGTTGTAAATTAACATGTTTAGGTTCTGTGTTGTAAATTAACATGTTTAGGTTCTGTGTTGTAAATTAACATGTTTAGGTTTGCCATTAACAAAAGGGTTAAATACTTGTTGACTCAAGTCATTTCAGATTTTAATTCGTAATTAATTTGTAAACATTTCTAAAAACAAAATTCCATTTTGACATTATGGGGTATTGTGTGTAGATCAGTGACATTTAACATAAAAATATAAATAAATTAATCCATGACAATTATATATATTTTTTTAATCCATTTCATATTCAGCCTGTAACACAACAAAATAGGGAAAAAGTCAAGGCCTTTGACTACCTTCTAAAGGCACTGTACATAGTGCACTACTTTTGACCAGGGCCCATAGGGTAGTGTATATTTTAGACAAAGGTCTATAGGGTAGTGCACTACTTTTGACCAGGGCCCATAGTTTCATACGTAGGGAATAGGGTGCCATTTGTGACGCAGGAGGCTTTGTGAGGCGGGTTTTCCCCCACTTTCATTGGCAGAACAAAGGCTTGTGGTCTGACGTATGATCCAGGGTCAAAGAATGTCTGCACTTAAATAAATCCATGATTAACACACTAATGGACATTATTAGCATGACTGAGCCCAGACCACACTGCAGCTGGTATTGGCCAATTTAACAGCATGGGGATTTTCATTATAACTCTGAAAACAAAGGTTAAATGGTTGTGGGTTATAGAAGGTCTAAGCTGTGACCTCTAATGAAATCCAACTGAAGAGGCTTCCTGGCTTTGACGCTGAAGAGGCTTCCTGGCCTTGACTCTGGGAATGCTTCCTGGCCTTGACGCTGAAGAGGCTTCCTGGCTTTGACTCTGAAGAGGCTTCCTGGCCTTGACGCTGAAGAGGCTTCCTGGCTTTGACTCTGAAGAGGCTTCCTGGCTTTGACTCTGAAGAGGCTTCCTGGCCTTGACTCTGGGAATGCTTCCTGGCCTTGACTCTGAAGAGAATTCCTTGCCTTGACCCTGAAGAGGTTTCCTGGCTTTGCCTCTGAAGAGGCTTCCTGGCTTTGACTCTGAAGAGGCTTCCTGGCTTTGACCCTGAAGGAGTGTTTTGCTGGATGACCTTGGATGCAACGTTCAGAGGCTTCAACTGAGACTGTAGGACTGGAACAAAACCAACTGAGACTGTAGGACTGGAACAAAACCAACTGAGACTTTAGGACTGGAACAAAACCAACTGAGACTGTAGGACTGAAACAAAACCAACTGAGACTGTAGGACTGAAACAAAACCAACTGAGACTGTAGGACTGGAACAAAACCAACTGAGACTGTAGGACTGGAACAAAACCAACTGAGACTGTAGGACTGGAACAAAACCAACTGAGACTGTAGGACTGGAACAAAACCAACTGAGACTGTAGGACTGGAACAAAACCAACTGAGACTGTAGGACTGGAACAAAACCAACTGAGACTGTAGGACTGAAACAAAACATTAATCTACTGCCCTTCCTCCAGGATAAGAAGTTTCCCTCCCCTGTCCTACTCCAACCCAGATCAGTAGGAATGTGTTGCTTCATTCAATCTAATACACCAACCCAGATCAGTGAGAATGTGTTGCTTCATTCAATCTAATACTCCAACCCAGATCAGTGAGGATGTGTTGCTTCATTCAATCTAATACTCCAACCCAGATCAGTGAGGATGTGTTGCTTCATTCATTCTAATACTCCAACCCAGATCAGTGAGAATGTGTTGCTTCATTCTTATACTCCAACCCAAATCAGTAAGGATGTTTGTTCCTTCATTCAAGCAACATCAATTCAGCTTTGTACTGAGCCATGTGTTTTGATAGACGACCTTGGTGTCCCCTTTGCCCTACGATAACCTACATCAGTATAGTTCTTAGAAGAACCGGGGTCATGTTTATTCCTTGATTAATACTAGCAGACCCACTAAGCTTTGCACCAAATCCACCACAATACAGTACAGTCGGGCTTATTAACATCGAAACTAAATGTCATACCCAACGATTAGCGCTGTCGCCATATAAAGGAACCAAATGCCGTGATGAAGGCGATTGGAATTAGCGCTAAGCTTTGACAGATGGCTTGTCAACCGAGTTCTATTGTCACAGGGATATATTATCCACTTCCTGTACGTTACTTTACCTAACTAGACATAATAATTATGCACTTCCTGTACATGACTTTACCTAACTAGACATAATAATTATGCACTTCCTGTACATGACTTTACCTAACTAGACATAATAATTATCCACTTCCTGTACGTTACTTTACCTAACTAGACATAATAATTATGCACTTCCTGTACATGACTTTACCTAACTAGACATAATAATTATCCACTTCCTGTACGTTACTTTACCTAACTAGACATAATAATTATGCACTTCCTGTACGTTACTTTACCTAACTAGACATAATAATTATCCACTTCCTGTACGTTACTTTACCTAACTAGACATAATAATTATCCACTTCCTGTACGTTACTTTACCTAACTAGACATAATAATTATGCACTTCCTGTAGGTTACTTTACCTAACTAGAAATAATAATTATCCACTTCCTGTACATTACTTTACCTAACTAGACATAATAATTATGCACTTCCTGTATGTTACTTTACCTAACTAGACATAATAATTATCCACTTCCTGTACGTTACTTTACCTAACTAGACATAATAATTATGCACTTCCTGTACGTTACTTTACCTAACTAGACATAATAATTATCCACTTCCTGTACATTACTTTACCTAACTAGATATAATAATTATCCACTTCCTGTACATTACTTTACCTAACTAGACATAATAATTATGCACTTCCTGTACGTTACTTTACCTAACTAGACATAATAATTATCCACTTCCTGTACATTACTTTACCTAACTAGATATAATAATTATCCACTTCCTGTACATTACTTTACCTAACTAGACATAAATAAACTAGATGACTACTTCTTCTTCTTCTTTCTTTCTTTGTTTTTTACCCCTTTTTCTCTCCAATTTCGTGGTATCCAATTGTTTTAGTAGCTACTATCTTGTCTCATCGCTACAACTCCGATACGGGCTCGGGAGAGACGAAGGTTGAAAGTCATGCGTCCTCCGATACACAACCCAACCAGCCGTACTGCTTCTTAACACAGCGCACATCCAACCCGGAAGCCAGCCGCACCAATGTGTCGGAGGAAACACCGTACAACTGGCAACCTTGGTTTGCGTGCACTGAGCCCAGCCCGCCACAGGAGTCGCTGGTGCTCGATGAGACAAGTATATCCCTACCGGCCAAACCCTCCCTAAACCCGGACGACACTAGGCCAATTGTGCGTCGCCCCACGGACCTCCCGGTCGTGACCGGTTACGACAGAGCCCGGGCGCGAACCCAGAGTATCTGGTGGCACAGCTGGCGCTGCAGTACAGCGCCCTTAACCACTGCGCCCCCCGGGAGATCTCTTTCATATTTCTAACTTTTTTAAACGCATCAATCACTAAACCAACAAGTTGTCTTATTAATATTACCTACACCCTAGACTAGAACATTCTTCCATATTGCATTGGGACTGGAAAATATCCAAACTAGTCCAAACACATCCAAATGTCATCCACACGTCTGTTAGTAACTCAGGATCCAACATGCTTTACACAGCGCAGAGCAAGACAGCATGGGATCAACTGAGCTTCATTGAGATATCCGGAGGGTTCATTTGCTCTAGGCTTGTCCAAAGGACACTTCCAGATTTACTAGTGCCAACGCCACACAGTTGACCTACATATGCGAAGTATGAAAAGGTCATTTTAGTTATTAGCGGTACATTGTGATGGATGGTTTGACAGTTGGAGGTTGTCTCCTGAAGGCCTATAGCGTTATGAGTACAAATATTTTACCTTAAATAACAGGCTAGGGGTGTCATCTGACGAAAGCCCCAGACAGTCAATTAGCCAGCCAGGCTGTCAGGTAGTTAACCAACCAAAAACGCATGTTTTTTTGTTTTTTTAAATGATCTTCTACCAGATCTATTGTGTTATATTCTCCTACACTCATTTCACATGTACACAAACTTCTAAGTGTTTTTCCTTTCAAATGGTACCAAGAATATACACATCCTTGCTTCAGGTCCTGAGCTACAGCCAGTTAGATTTGGGTATGTCATTTTTTTTGGGGGGCGAAAATAGAAAAACAGGGCCCCGATCCGTTTTAAGAGGTTTTAAATCAGGCAGTCAGCCAGCTAGCCAGCCACAGAGCCAAGCAACCGTGGTACAGTACATTACAACATGGTCCAGCCAAGTCCAAACTTGCCTCAGGATGGGCCAGAAGAACAGATTCAACAGATACGTTCTATTTTTGAGATTTGTTTTGCTTTTGTTTGCTGTTCTGGGCGATTCCCCAAACGGTATATCTGTGGGTTATCTTCCTGTTAATCTGCAGTGATCAAAGACCTTGGGTGTGTCCCAAACGGCACCATATTCCCTATATAGTGCACTACTTTAGACCAGGGGGGGGGGAGGCCATAGGGCTCTGGGCTATGGTTAAAATTAGTGCACTAAATAGGGAATAGGGTGTCATTTTTGGGACACGCACTTCCTCTATTGTCGGAGTGCAGAGAGCGCGTTGACTTCCCTCCCCATGTTCCCCCGGCTCACCTCCAGCCAGCCCGTGTTGCCAGAACAAAGGAGAGGGAATGTATCGTACATGTGAAAACACCTCCAGTTTTGGACACGGCCGTTGCGTTCACCGCGGGGCTCAATGCCAAAGTCCTCGGACCAAAAATAACAACCTGTATGGAAAGAAGAGGATCAAGTCAAGTCAGGATGAGGATGCATGGTGAGTAGCATTACCCTGGGTAGCATTACCCTGGATAAACCTCAAACGTTCTCTCTCTCTCTCTCTGTCTCTTTCTACTTTCTCTCTCTCTGTCTCTTTCTCCTCCCTTTCTTTCTCCTCCCTTACCTCTCTCGCTCTCTTTCTCCTCCCTCTCCTCTCTCTCTCTCTCTCTCTGTCTCTTTCTCCTCCCTTTCTTTCTCCTCCCTTACCCCTCTCGCTCTATTTCTCCTCCCTCTCCTCTCTCTCTTTCGCCTCCCTTACCTCTCTCTCCTCTCTTTCTCCTCCCTTTCTTTCTCCTCCCTTACCTCTCTCGCTCTATTTCTCCTCCCTCTCCTCTCTCTCTTTCTCCTCCCTTACCTCTCTCTCCTTTCTTTCTCCTCTCTCTCTTTCTCCTCCCTTACCTCTGTCTCTCCTCTCTTTCTCCTCTCTCTCTCTCTCTCTCTTTCTCCTCCCTTACCTCTGTCTCTTCTCTCTTTCTCCTCCCTTTCTTTCTCCTCCCTTACCTCTCTCGCTCTCTTTCTCCTCCCTCTCCTCTCTCTCTTTCTCCTCCCTTACCTTTCTCTCCTTTCTTTCTCCTCTCTCTCTTTCTCCTCCCTTACCTCTGTCTCTCCTCTCTTTCTCCTCTCTCTCTCTCTCTCTTTCTCCTCCCTTACCTCTGTCTCTTCTCTCTTTCTCCTCCCTTTCTTTCTCCTCCCTTACCTCTCTCGCTCTCTTTCTCCTCCCTCTCCTCTCTCTCTTTCTCCTCCCTTACCTTTCTCTCCTTTCTTTCTCCTCTCTCTCTTTCTCCTCCCTTACCTCTCTCTCCTTTCTTTCTCCTCTCTCTCTTTCTCCTCCCTTACCTCTCTCTCCTCTCTTTCTCCTCTCTCTCTCTTTCTCCTCCCTTACCTCTGTCTCTCCTCTCTTTCTCCTCTCTCTCTTTCTCCTCCCTTACCTCTCTCTCCTCTCTTTCTCTTCTCTCTCTTTCTCCACCCTCTCCTTTCTCCAGTACATGATGTGAGTGGAACAAAGAGGAGTCCAAGGAGTCCACTGGAAGCCCAGTTCAGATCTCACCCTACGGATTATAACACCAACTCACTAGAGCACAGCCCATGTCCTCAATAACCCCAGTTATAATACAATATAACACTCACTCACTAGAGCACAGCCCATGTCCTCAATAACCCCAGTTATAAAACAATATAACACTCACTCACTACAGCACAGACCAAGAAGGAGAGTGATAGAGTTCTGCATCAGATGACCTGGTCTCCACAATCAGCCGACCTCAAACCAATTTGATGGTTTGGGATGAGTCGGACCGCAGAGTGAAGGAAAAGCAGCCAACAAGTGCTCAGCACAATATGGTAACTCCTTCAAGACTGTTGGAAAAGCATTCCAGGTGAAGCTGGTTGACAGAATGCCAAGAGTGTGCAAAGCTGTCATCAAGACAAAGGGTGGCTACTTTGAAGAATCTCAAATCTCAAATATATTTTGATTTGTTTAACCCTTTTTTGGTTACTACATGATTCCATATGTGTTATTTCATAGTTTTGATGTCTTCACTATTATTCTACAAATGTAGAAAATAGTAAAAGTAAAGAAAAACCCTTGAATGAGAAGCTGTGTCCAAACCTTTTGACTGGTACTTTAGGTCCGACTCCAAAGCAATGAAAATGTTCTAGTAGCCGAGCCAAAGAATATCCAGCGTTAGCTAGATATCAAAGGGAAAATTACAACTTGAGGCAAATGGTTTGTCCTAAATGAAACGCTCATCATAAACGGCTCCCATAGTCCCAAATGGCTCCTTATTCCCTACATAGAGCACTAATTTGGACCAGATCCTTTATAGGGCACTATAGAGGTAATAGGGTACCATTAGGGATTTAACCAGAGCCTTTAGTACTGCCTGTTCTCTATCAATCAATTCAGTTTCAAGTTGTATTAGTCCTATGTACGGGATACACATGGTAGACAGGAAGTTGTTGCAGGAAGATGGTGCCGGAGGGTATGTATTAGTCCTTTGTACGGGATACACATGGTAGACAGGAAGTTGTTGCAGGAAGATGGGGATTTATTAGTCCTATGTACGGGATACACATGGTAGACAGGAAGTTGTTGGAGGAAGATGGGGATTTATTAGTCCTATGTACGGGATACACATGGTAGACAGGAAGTTGTTGGAGGAAGATGGGGATTTATTAGTCCAAATGTACGGGATACACATGGTAGACATGAAGTTGTTGCAGGAAGATGGGGATTTATTAGTCCTATGTAAGGGGAACACAGTACATATATTTATTTTGCTCCTTTGCACCCCATTATTTCTATCTCTACTTTGCACATTCTTCCATTGCAAATCTACCATTCCAGTGTTTTACTTGCTATATTGTATTTACTTTGCCACCATGGCCTTTTTTTGCCTTTTACCTCCCTTATCTCACCTCATTTGCTCACATCGTATATAGACTTGTTTATACTGTATTATTGACTGTATGTTTGTTTTACTCCATGTGTAACTCTGTGTCGTTGTATGTGTCGAACTGCTAGGATTTATCTTGGCCAGGTTCGTGATTGTAAATGAGAACTTGTTCTCAACTTGCCTACCTGGTTAAATCAAGGTGAAATAAAAATACCCTGGATTCTTTATTTTTTTTAACCTTTATTTTACGAGGCAAGTCAGTTAAAAACAAATTCTTATTTTCAATGACGGTCTAGGAACAGTGGGTTAACTGGTCTAGGAACAGTGGGTTAACTGGTCTAGGAACAGTGGGTTAACTGGTCTAGGAACAGTGGGTTAACTGGTCTAGGAACAGTGGGTTAACTGGTCTAGGAACAGTGGGTTAACTGGTCTAGGAACAGTGGGTTAACTGGTCTAGGAACAGTGGGTTAACTGGTCTAGGAACAGTGGGTTAACTGGTCTAGGAACAGTGGGGTTAACTGGTCTAGGAACAGTGGGTTAACTGGTCTAGGAACAGTGGGTTAACTGGTCTAGGAACAGTGGGTTAACTGGTCTAGGAACAGTGGGTTAACTGGTCTAGGAACAGTGGGTTAACTGGTCTAGGAACAGTGGGTTAACTGGTCTAGGAACAGTGGGTTAACTGGTCTAGGAACAGTGGGTTAACTGGTCTAGGAACAGTGGGTTAACTGGTCTAGGAACAGTGGGTTAACTGGTCTAGGAACAGTGGGGTTAACTGGTCTAGGAACAGTGGGTTAACTGGTCTAGGAACAGTGGGTTAACTGGTCTAGGAACAGTGGGTTAACTGGTCTAGGAACAGTGGGTTAACTGGTCTAGGAACAGTGGGTTAACTGGTCTAGGAACAGTGGGTTAACTGGTCTAGGAACAGTGGGTTAACTGGTCTAGGAACAGTGGGTTAACTGGCCTAGGAACAGTGGGTTAACTGGTCTAGGAACAGTGGGTTAACTGGTCTAGGAACAGTGGGTTAACTGGTCTAGGAACAGTGGGTTAACTGGTCTAGGAACAGTGGGTTAACTGGTCTAGGAACAGTGGGTTAACTGGTCTAGGAACAGTGGGTTAACTGGTCTAGGAACAGTGGGTTAACTGGTCTAGGAACAGTGGGTTAACTGGTCTAGGAACAGTGGGTTAACTGGTCTAGGACCAGTGGGGTTAACTGGTCTAGGAACAGTGGGGTTAACTGGTCTAGGAACAGTGGGTTAACTGGTCTAGGAACAGTGGGTTAACTGGTCTAGGAACAGTGGGTTAACTGGTCTAGGAACAGTGGGTTAACTGGTCTAGGAACAGTGGGTTAACTGGTCTAGGAACAGTGGGTTAACTGGTCTAGGAACAGTGGGTTAACTGGTCTAGGAACAGTGGGTTAACTGGTCTAGGAACAGTGGGTTAACTGGTCTAGGAACAGTGGGTTAACTGGTCTAGGAACAGTGGGTTAACTGGTCTAGGAACAGTGCCTGTTCAGGGGCAGAACGACAGGTAGGGTATTTGAACTTGAACTTTCGGTTACTAGTCCAACACTCTAACCACTAGACTACCTGCTGGTTACTAGTCCAACACTCTAACCACTAGGCTACCTGCTGGTTACTAGTCCAACACTCTAACCACTAGACTACCTGCTGGTTACTAGTCCAACACTCTAACCACTAGTCTACCTGCTGGTTACTAGTCCAACACTCTAGCCACTAGGCTACCTGCTGGTTACTAGTCCAACGCTCTAACCACTAGACTACCTGCTGGTTACTAGTCCAACACTCTAACCACTAGACTACCCTGCCGCCCCTCCACTCTAACCACTAGACTACCTGCTGGTTACTAGTCCAACACTCTAACCACTAGTCTACCTGCTGGTTACTAGTCCAACACTCTAACCACTAGACTACCCTGCCGCCCCTCCACTCTAACCACTAGACTGCCTGTTGGTTACTAGTCCAACACTCTAACCACTAGTCTACCTGCTGGTTACTAGTCCAACGCTCTAACCACTAGGCTACCTGCTGGTTACTAGTCCAACACTCTAACCACTAGTCTACCTGCTGGTTACCTGTCCAACGCTCTAACCACTAGACTACCTGCTGGTTACTAGTCCAACACTCTAACCACTAGTCTACCTGCTGGTTACTAGTCCAACACTCTAACCACTAGACTACCTGCTGGTTACTAGTCCAACACTCTAACCACTAGTCTACCTGCTGGTTACTAGTCCAACACTCTAACCACTAGGCTACCTGCTGGTTACTAGTCCAACACTCTAACCACTAGGCTACCTGCTGGTTACTAGTCCAACACTCTAACCACTAGACTACCTGCTGGTTACTAGTCCAACACTCTAACCACTAGGCTACCTGCTGGTTACTAGTCCAACGCTCTAACCACTAGGCTACCTGCTGGTTACTAGTCCAACACTCTAACCACTAGGCTACCTGCTGGTTACTAGTCCAACACTCTAACCACTAGGCTACCTGCTGGTTACTAGTCCAACACTCTAACCACTAGGCTACCTGCTGGTTACTAGTCCAACACTCTAACCACTAGGCTACCTGCTGGTTACTAGTCCAACACTCTAACCACTAGACTACCTGCTGGTTACTAGTCCAACACTCTAACCACTAGGCTACCTGCTGGTTACTAGTCCAACGCTCTAACCACTAGGCTACCTGCTGGTTACTAGTCCAACACTCTAACCACTAGGCTACCTGCTGGTTACTAGTCCAACACTCTAACCACTAGGCTACCTGCTGGTTACTAGTCCAACACTCTAACCACTAGACTACCTGCTGATTACTAGTCCAACACTCTAACCACTAGTCTACCTGCTGGTTACTAGTCCAACACTCTAACCACTAGGCTACCTGCTGGTTACTAGTCCAACACTCTAACCACTAGGCTACCTGCTGGTTACTAGTCCAACACTCTAACCACTAGACTACCTGCTGGTTACTAGTCCAACACTCTAACCACTAGGCTACCTGCTGGTTACTAGTCCAACGCTCTAACCACTAGGCTACCTGCTGGTTACTAGTCCAACACTCTAACCACTAGGCTACCTGCTGGTTACTAGTCCAACACTCTAACCACTAGGCTACCTGCTGGTTACTAGTCCAACACTCTAACCACTAGGCTACCTGCTGGTTACTAGTCCAACACTCTAACCACTAGGCTACCTGCTGGTTACTAGTCCAACACTCTAACCACTATGCTACCTGCTGGTTACTAGTCCAACACTCTAACCACTAGGCTACCTGCTGGTTACTAGTCCAACGCTCTAACCACTAGGCTACCTGCTGGTTACTAGTCCAACACTCTAACCACTAGGCTACCTGCTGGTTACTAGTCCAACACTCTAACCACTAGGCTACCTGCTGGTTACTAGTCCAACACTCTAACCACTAGGCTACCTGCTGGTTACTAGTCCAACGCTCTAACCACTAGTCTACCTGCTGGTTACTAGTCCAACGCTCTAACCACTAGGCTACCTGCTGGTTACTAGTCCAACGCTCTAACCACTAGACTACCTGCTGGTTACTAGTCCAACGCTCTAACCACTAGACTACCTGCTGGTTACTAGTCCAACACTCTAACCACTAGGCTACCTGCTGGTTACTAACCAACACTCTAACCACTAGGCTACCTGCTGGTTACTAACCAACACTCTAACCACTAGTCTACCTGCTGGTTACTAGTCCAACACTCTAACCACTAGGCTACCTGCTGGTTACTAGTCCAACACTCTAACCACTAGGCTACCTGCTGGTTACTAGTCCAACACTCTAACCACTATACTACCTGCTGGTTACTAGTCCAACACTCTAACCACTAGGCTACCTGCTGGTTACTAGTCCAACGCTCTAACCACTAGGCTACCTGCTGGTTACTAGTCCAACACTCTAACCACTAGACTACCTGCTGGTTACTAGTCCAACACTCTAACCACTAGGCTACCTGCTGGTTACTAGTCAAACACTCTAACCACTAGACTACCTGCTGGTTACTAGTCCAACACTCTAACCACTAGTCTACCTGCTGGTTACTAGTCCAACACTCTAGCCACTAGGCTACCTGCTGGTTACTAGTCCAACGCTCTAACCACTAGACTACCTGCTGGTTACTAGTCCAACACTCTAACCACTAGACTACCCTGCCGCCCCTCCACTCTAACCACTAGACTACCTGCTGGTTACTAGTCCAACACTCTAACCACTAGTCTACCTGCTGGTTACTAGTCCAACACTCTAACCACTAGACTACCCTGCCGCCCCTCCACTCTAACCACTAGACTACCTGCTGGTTACTAGTCCAACACTCTAACCACTAGTCTACCTGCTGGTTACTAGTCCAACGCTCTAACCACTAGGCTACCTGCTGGTTACTACTCCAACACTCTAACCACTAGTCTACCTGCTGGTTACCTGTCCAACGCTCTAACCACTAGACTACCTGCTGGTTACTAGTCCAACACTCTAACCACTAGTCTACCTGCTGGTTACTAGTCCAACACTCTAACCACTAGGCTACCTGCTGGTTACTAGTCCAACACTCTAACCACTAGGCTACCTGCTGGTTACTAGTCCAACACTCTAACCACTAGGCTACCTGCTGGTTACTAGTCCAACACTCCAACCACTAGGCTACCTGCTGGTTACTAGTCCAACGCTCTAACCACTAGTCTACCTGCTGGTTACTAGTCCAACGCTCTAACCACTAGGCTACCTGCTGGTTACTAGTCCAACGCTCTAACCACTAGACTACCTGCTGGTTACTAGTCCAACGCTCTAACCACTAGGCTACCTGCTGGTTACTAGTCCAACACTCTAACCACTAGTCTACCTGCTGGTTACTAGCCCAACGCTCTAACCACTAGACTACCTGCTGGTTACTAGTCCAACACTCTAACCACTAGGCTACCTGCTGGTTACTAACCAACACTCTAACCACTAGGCTACCTGCTGGTTACTAACCAACACTCTAACCACTAGTCTACCTGCTGGTTACTAGTCCAACACTCTAACCACTAGGCTACCTGCTGGTTACTAGTCCAACACTCTAACCACTAGGCTACCTGCTGGTTACTAGTCCAACACTCTAACCACTATACTACCTGCTGGTTACTAGTCCAACACTCTAACCACTAGGCTACCTGCTGGTTACTAGTCCAACGCTCTAACCACTAGGCTACCTGCTGGTTACTAGTCCAACACTCTAACCACTAGACTACCTGCTGGTTACTAGTCCAACACTCTAACCACTAGGCTACCTGCTGGTTACTAGTCCAACACTCTAACCACTAGACTACCTGCTGGTTACTAGTCCAACACTCTAACCACTAGTCTACCTGCTGGTTACTAGTCCAACACTCTAGCCACTAGGCTACCTGCTGGTTACTAGTCCAACGCTCTAACCACTAGACTACCTGCTGGTTACTAGTCCAACACTCTAACCACTAGACTACCCTGCCGCCCCTCCACTCTAACCACTAGACTACCTGCTGGTTACTAGTCCAACACTCTAACCACTAGTCTACCTGCTGGTTACTAGTCCAACACTCTAACCACTAGACTACCCTGCCGCCCCTCCACTCTAACCACTAGACTACCTGCTGGTTACTAGTCCAACACTCTAACCACTAGTCTACCTGCTGGTTACTAGTCCAACACTCTAACCACTAGTCTACCTGCTGGTTACTAGTCCAACACTCTAACCACTAGGCTACCTGCTGGTTACTAGTCCAACACTCTAACCACTAGGCTACCTGCTGGTTACTAGTCCAACACTCTAACCACTAGACTACCTGCTGGTTACTAGTCCAACACTCTAACCACTAGTCTACCTGCTGGTTACTAGTCCAACACTCTAACCACTAGTCTACCTGCTGGTTACTAGTCCAACACTCTAACCACTAGGCTACCTGCTGGTTACTAGTCCAACACTCTAACCACTAGGCTACCTGCTGGTTACTAGTCCAACACTCTAACCACTAGACTACCTGCTGGTTACTAGTCCAACACTCTAACCACTAGGCTACCTGCTGGTTACTAGTCCAACGCTCTAACCACTAGGCTACCTGCTGGTTACTAGTCCAACACTCTAACCACTAGGCTACCTGCTGGTTACTAGTCCAACACTCTAACCACTAGGCTACCTGCTGGTTACTAGTCCAACACTCTAACCACTAGGCTACCTGCTGGTTACTAGTCCAACACTCTAACCACTAGGCTACCTGCTGGTTACTAGTCCAACACTCTAACCACTATACTACCTGCTGGTTACTAGTCCAACACTCTAACCACTAGGCTACCTGCTGGTTACTAGTCCAACGCTCTAACCACTAGGCTACCTGCTGGTTACTAGTCCAACACTCTAACCACTAGGCTACCTGCTGGTTACTAGTCCAACACTCTAACCACTAGGCTACCTGCTGGTTACTAGTCCAACACTCTAACCACTAGGCTACCTGCTGGTTACTAGTCCAACACTCTAACCACTAGGCTACCTGCTGGTTACTAGTCCAACGCTCTAACCACTAGTCTACCTGCTGGTTACTAGTCCAACGCTCTAACCACTAGGCTACCTGCTGGTTACTAGTCCAATGCTCTAACCACTAGACTACCTGCTGGTTACTAGTCCAACGCTCTAACCACTAGGCTACCTGCTGGTTACTAGTCCAACACTCTAACCACTAGTCTACCTGCTGGTTACTAGCCCAACGCTCTAACCACTAGACTACCTGCTGGTTACTAGTCCAACACTCTAACCACTAGGCTACCTGCTGGTTACTAACCAACACTCTAACCACTAGGCTACCTGCTGGTTACTAACCAACACTCTAACCACTAGTCTACCTGCTGGTTACTAGTCCAACACTCTAACCACTAGGCTACCTGCTGGTTACTAGTCCAACACTCTAACCACTAGGCTACCTGCTGGTTACTAGTCCAACACTCAAACCACTAGACTACCTGCTGGTTACTAACCAACACTCTAACCACTAGGCTACCTGCTGGTTACTGGTTCAACACTCTAACCACTAGGCTACCTGCTGGTTACTAGTCCAACACTCTAACCACTAGGGTACCTGCTGGTTACTAGTCCAACACTCTAACCACTAGGCTACCTGCTGGTTACTAGTCCAACGCTCTAACCACTAGGCTACCTGCTGGTTACTAACCAACACTCTAACCACTAGGCTACCTGCTGGTTACTATTCCAACGCTCTAACCACTAGTCTACCTGCTGGTTACTATTCCAACGCTCTAACCACTAGGCTACCTGCTGGTTACTGGTTCAACACTCTAACCACTAGGCTACCTGCTGGTTACTGGTTCAACACTCTAACCACTAGGCTACCTGCTGGTTACTAGTCCAACACTCTAAACACTAGACTACCTACCCTATTCTGCCGCCCCTTGAATGAGTAGGCCCGTTCAAACTTCTGACTGGTATTGTATATCACGCTGTAAATGTGCTGTGATTGTCTGAAATTATACAAGTCCTCTTTTTGTACGGAAGTTAAGGGGGATACAGTCTGATGCATTAATATTGCAGTGATTTGACTGTTTTATGTAGAAATAGTGCGGTTATTGATCACATGTGCAAGACCTCACGTAATATGTTGAGGAATTGTTGATTTTGCCCCCCCCCCCCCCCCCCCCCCCCCCCCCCCCCCAAAATAAAATAAATAAATATGAATCCTGAAGGGACAGCTGCACTGCTATGAGTATGTTAGTGGGAGGCTTATAATGGGTTATAATGGGTTATAATGGGTTATAATGGGTTATAATGGGTTATAATAGGTTATAATGGGTTATAATGGGTTATAATGGGTTATAATAGGTTATAATGGGTTATAAATGGGATTATTGAGGACATGAAACCATTAAACAGAAAGAAAACATCCATTTAATGTTTTTTATATAAATGTAGCATTCTTGTGCAATTTCTGTCTCAAAACTACACTGAGGATTGTCTGTCATTATTTGAGGCTGTCTGACTTTAGTTTATAAGCCTGAAGCCTGAACTTTCGGACCTGACTGAACATGCAGTAAACAGCCTACACACCAACATTTAACCAAAAAACATATTTTCTATATTTGATATTTTGATCGTCGACAGGGTTTATCTCAGCTATGGCCAGCGCCATTTTAAATCGCCATAGTAACGACTGACGCCACTCGTCACTCGCGGGAATCAACAAATTGTTTGTGGTATTGAGTTTTCACCAGGAGAGTAAATTGCAGAGAGTGAGGTTAGGTGCGGACAAGGCAGATAACAACAAGTAGTAATTCAAAACTTAAACTGAATATCACCGCCAGGCTGTATGAATTGGGTAAGCTACCATCGGCTCTACGTGACAGCTCGCGCTAGCAGGATCTGCAGACAATCGGGAGTTTTCCCCGAATGGAAAGGAGTCACAAACCTACGTTGAAGTCTTCCTCTTGCGCCCTAAATTTTACATTTAGAATTAGGATTTCATGAATCATGACCCAGTCTGCGATTCGAACTCCGGTGAATGTGTTACCATGGCGTCGAACAGCGCTGGTGATAAACATCGTTGTAGAATATACTGATTATATATCAAGAGCACCTACCCACTACTGATATTAACCTTAAACAATTTATACATTTCACCAATTATTTAACTGGCATATCGGCTGCTGGCTGGGCGAGTAACCTCTTCAGCCAGGAAGTCCTTCATAAGGGTTAGTGACACATCCAATATATACATCACCATCCAGACAGACAGGAACCTCTGACTGGGTGTAATACATCACCATCCAGACAGACAGGAACCTCTGATTGGGTGTAATACATCACCATTCAGACAGACAGGAACCTCTGACTGGGTGTAATACATCACCATCAAGACAGACAGGAACCTCTGACTGGGTGTAATACATCACCATCCAGACAGACAGGAACCTCTGACTGGGTGTAATACAGTCACCATCCAGACAGACAGACAGGAACCTCTGACTGGGTGTAATACATCACCATCCAGACAGACAGGAACCTCTGACTGGGTGTAATACATCACCATCCAGACAGACAGGAACCTCTGACTGGGTGTAATACATCACCATCCAGACAGACAGGAACCTCTGATTGGGTGTAATACATCACCATTCAGACAGACAGGAACCTCTGACTGGGTGTAATACATCACCATCAAGACAGACAGGAACCTCTGACTGGGTGTAATACATCACCATCCAGACAGACAGGAACCTCTGACTGGGTGTAATACAGTCACCATCCAGACAGACAGACAGGAACCTCTGACTGGGTGTAATACATCACCATCCAGACAGACAGGAACCTCTGACTGGGTGTAATACATCACCATCCAGACTGACAGGAACCTCTGACTGGGTGTAATACATCACCATCCAGACAGACAGGAACCTCTGACTGGGTGTAATACATCACCATCCAGACAGACAGGAACCTCTGACTGGGTGTAATACAGTCACCAGACTGACAGGAACCTCTGACTGGGTGTAATACATCACCATCTAGACAGACAGGAACCTCTGACTGGGTGTAATACATCACCATCCAGACTGACAGGAACCTCTGACTGGGTGTAATACATCACCATCCAGACAGACAGGAACCTCTGACTGGGTGTAATACATCACCATCCAGACAGACAGGAACCTCTGACTGGGTGTAATACAGTCACCAGACTGACAGGAACCTCTGACTGGGTGTAATACATCACCATCTAGACAGACAGGAACCTCTGACTGGGTGTAATACAGTCACCATCCAGACAGACAGGAACCTCTGACTGGGTGTAATACAGTCACCATCCAGACAGACTGACAGGAACCTCCGAACCACCCGCTGGGAGTTTGTGCTGTTTCTCCACCATCTCTCCACAACACAAACTCATATACTCTCTAGCCATTATCTGGCAACATCCCCACTCACACCAGTTTGTGTTTGACTACTCCGACGATTGGCTCAGTAGGTTTGTTTGGCTCCCTAACCGACATGATTTCATTCTCTGTAATAAACTCATTCTCAGACTCGGGGAAGCTACTCGGTAAATTCAGCCATTTTATTGCGGAGTTCCAAGATGTTCTCTCCTGCCACTGACGCAACAATGCCAATTTTATTGCGGAGTTCCAAGATGTTCTCTCCTGCCACTGATGCAACAATGCCAATTTTATTGCGGAGTTCCAAGATGTTCTCTCCTTCCACTGACGCAACAATGCCAATTTTATTGCGGAGTTCCAAGATGTTCTCTCCGGCCACTGACGCAACAATGCCAATTTTATTGCGGAGTTCCAAGATGTTCTCTCCTGCCACTGACGCAACAATGCCAACACGGCGATTTACCGTTTGCAGTTAGCTGGCGTTTCCATTCCCCTTTTAATACATCAATAAGAGAGAAGCTGCAAAACGGAGAGTTGAAGAGAAAAGAGGGACAGAAAAGTAACGTTTAGGAAAGATTAGGTGTCGTTGGTAAAAGAGAATGATAGCAGTTATGTTATGCGTGGTGATTGTGAGGTGCGCTATACAAATTAAACAGTCACTTCAAATAGGCCTTATGGCACGTCAAGGGAACTGTAGCCTACTGTTCAGATGGGTTAAATGGAAACTGACATCTGGACGCTAGGTCTAACCTCTCACGTAGCCTTAATATTAACTCGTGCAGAATTAAGCATTTCTTGCAGTGAAATGATACACCATATGTACATTTTGACCTGGGCAACAGAAGTGGAGAAATATGATTTAATTCTTTCAGCATCTAGAGAGAATGTGAATGTGCAGTTAGGGACCGTCTGTAAAGGTACTCTCTTTATCAGCATCTAGAGAGAATGTGAATGTGTAGTTAGGGACCATCTGTAAAGGTACTCTCTTTATCAGCATCTAGAGAGAATGTGAATTTAAAGTTAGGAACCGTCTGTAAAGGTGTTATCTTTATCAGCATCTAGAGAGAATGTGAATGTGTAGTTAGCACCTTTACAGACAGTCCCTAACTACACATTCACATTCTCTCTAGATGCTGATAAAGATAGCACCTTTACAGACAGTCCCTATCTTTATCAGCATCATAAAAGCTGATAGTATTTCAACCACATAAAATATGCATCCAAGCCGACCTGACATCTGATCAGAAACATGTTGGGTCGTTTTTCACAGCTTTCTATTTTCCTTTCAACAAGGTCAAACTGATGCAGAAAATAATTTCCCGTCAGTTATTTTTATTGCATTTTCTCCCTGGTCCCTAAAAATCTTTTTTTTGCAAAAGGAGTGGAGATGACTGTACCGTTCGTCGTTAAGGGCAGACCAAGGCGCAGCGTGATTTGAGTTCATCATATTTTATTGAAATGTGAACTAGCAAAAAAAACACAATAAACAATACAACAAACGAAAAGCTTCATCGTGCAAAAATACATGCAACCAAACCAGGACAAGATCCCACAACTGAAGGTGGGAAAAATGGCTGCCTAAGTATGATTCCCAATCAGAGACAACGATAGACAGCTGCCTCTGATTGGGAACCATGCTAGGCCAACGAAGAAAAAGAAAACATAGATATACAAAAACTAGAGTACCCTGACCTAACCAAAATATATAGAATAAACAGGGATCTCTAAGGTCAGGACGTGACAATGACAGAGAAAACTTGACCGATGTCAACTAGATTGATTCATTCTATCTCGTCATGACATTATTCTGTTGAGCAATAGGGTTTTATTTAGTCTTCTAGTAATGACATGATTTTGTCTTTTAGGGAAACAAGTAATGACAGAAGAGGAGCTGCATGTATCTCATTATAGACAAGTTGACTCACTAATAGCCTTCCACCAAAATGAGGGAAATTATAAGCAGAAACACATCTAAATCAGGCCAAAGCCGGTCCTCCGTCTCTGACAGTAGCCTTCAGCGCATTTTCTACATACTGTAAGTGGGTTTGGGGTCGGGGGCTTACACTTTACACTCAGATTGACACTTTACACTCAGATGTACACTTTACACTCAGATTGACACTTTACACTCAGATTGACACTTTACACTCAGATTGACACTTTACACTCAGATTGACACTTAACACTTTACACTCAGATTGACACTTTACACTCAGATTGACACTTTACACTCAGATTGACACTTTACACTCAGATCAAAACTTTACACTCAGATTGAAACTTTACACTCAGATTGACACTTTACACTCAGATTGACACTTGACACTTTACACTTAGATTGACACTTTACACTCATGTTGACACTTTACACTCAGATTGACACTTTACACTCTGATTGACACTTTACACTAAGATTGACACTTTACACTCAGATTTACACTTTACACTCATATTGACACCTTACACTCAGATTGACACTTTACACTCAGATGGACACTTTACACTCAGATTGACACTTTACACTCAGGTTGACACTTTACACTCAGGTTGACACTTTACACTCAGATTGACACTTTACACTCAGATTGACACTTTACGCTCAGATTGACACTGTACACTCAGATTGACACTTTACACTCAGATTTACACTTTATCACATCTAGTCGGACGGTTGCAGATGGATTATTAGCAAATTGCAGGCGGCTGAACAAACTGCTGACCTGCGCACGACTAACTCTCTCTCTCACACACACACACACACACACACACACACACACACACACACACACACACACACACACACACACACACACACACACACACACACACACACACACACACACACACACACACACACACACACACACACACACACACACACACACAGAGACACAGACACAAACACACACACACACACACACACACACACACACGGCACTCTCTGACACTTTTTCCAGTATGTGCAGACAAACACACTCCTCGTGTAGACATGCGGACAAAATCATTCACAATGGTGCACCTGTACACCCCCCCCCCCCACCTCCCAAAAGTAAATGATCATTAATTAATATTCCACACATCTACATACCCACACACACTCATAACTGAGACCAGATTATGTGTTTTCTGACACGCTCCAGCTGTCTGATAATACCAACCAGATAAAACCAACCAGATAATACCAACCAGATAATACCAACCAGATAATACCAACCAGATAATACCAACCAGATAATACCAACTAGATAATACCAACCAGATAATACCAACCAGATAAAACCAACCAGATAATACCAACCAGATAATACCAACCAGATAATACCAACCAGATAAAACCAACCAGATAATACCAACCAGATAATACCAACCAGATAATACCAACCAGATAAAACCAACCAGATAAAACCAACCAGATAAAACCAACCAGATAATACCAACCAGATAAAACCAACCAGATAAAACCAACGAGATAAAAACAACCAGATAATACCAACCAGATAATACCAACCAGATAATACCAACAAGATAAAACCAACCAGATAATACCAACCAGATAAAACCAACCAGATAATACCAACCAGATAAAACCAACCAGATAATACCAAACAGATAATACCAACCAGATAATACCAACCAGATAATACCAACCAGATAAAACCAACCAGATAATACCAACCAGATAATACCAACCAGATAATACCAACCAGATAATACCAACCAGATAAAACCAACCAGATAATACCAACCAGATAATACCAACCAGATAATACCAACCAGCTAAAACCAACCAGATAATACCAACCAGATAAAACCAACCAGATAATACCAACCAGATAATACCAACCAGATAATACCAACCAGATAATACCAACCAGATAAAACCAACCAGATAAAACCAACCAGATAAAACCAACCAGATAAAACCAACCAGATAATACCAACCAGATAAAACCAACCAGATAAAACCAACCAGATAATACCAACCAGATAAAACCAACCAGATAATACCAACCAGATAATACCAACCAGATAATACCAACCAGATAAAACCAACCAGATAAAACCAACCAGATAAAACCAACCAGATAAAACCAACCAGATAAAACCAACCAGATAATACCAACCAGATAATACCAACCAGATAATACCAACCAGATAATACCAACCAGATAAAACCAACCAGATAATACCAACCAGATAATACCAACCAGATAAAACCAACCAGATAAAACCAACCAGATAAAACCAACCAGATAAAACCAACCAGATAATACCAACCAGATAAAACCAACCAGATAAAACCAACCAGATAAAACCAACCAGATAAAACCAACCAGATAATACCAACCAGATAAAACCAACCAGATAATACCAACCAGATAAAACCAACCAGATAATACCAACCAGATAATACCAACCAGATAATACCAACCAGATAAAACCAACCAGATAATACCAACCAGATAAAACCAACCAGATAAAACCAACCAGATAATACCAACCAGATAATACCAACCAGATAATACCAACCAGATAATACCAACCAGATAATACCAACCAGATAAAACCAACCAGATAATACCAACCAGATAAAACCAACCAGATAATACCAACCAGATAATACCAACCAGATAATACCAACCAGATAATACCAACCATATAAAACCAACCAGATAAAACCAACCAGATAAAACCAACCAGATAAAACCAACCAGATAATACCAACCAGATAAAACCAACCAGATAAAACCAACCAGATAAAACCAACCAGATAAAACCAACCAGATAATACCAACCAGATAAAACCAACCAGATAATACCAACCAGATAAAACCAACCAGATAATACCAACCAGATAATACCAACCAGATAATACCAACCAGATAAAACCAACCAGATAATACCAACCAGATAAAACCAACCAGATAAAACCAACCAGATAATACCAACCAGATAATACCAACCAGATAATACCAACCAGATAATACCAACCAGATAATACCAACCAGATAAAACCAACCAGATAATACCAACCAGATAAAACCAACCAGATAATACCAACCAGATAATACCAACCAGATAATACCAACCAGATAATACCAACCAGATAAAACCAACCAGATAATACCAACCAGATAATACCAACCAGATAATACCAACCAGATAAAACCAACCAGATAATACCAACCAGATAAAACCAACCAGATAATACCAACCAGATAATACCAACCAGATAATACCAACCAGATAATACCAACCAGATAATACCAACCAGATAAAACCAACCAGATAAAACCAACCAGATAAAACCAACCAGATAAAACCAACCAGATAAAACCAACCAGATAATACCAACCAGATAAAATCAACCAGATAAAACCAACCAGATAATACCAACCAGATAAAACCAACCAGATAATACCAACCAGATAATACCAACCAGATAAAACCAACCAAAAAAAAACCAACCAGATAAAACCAACCAGATAAAACCAACCAGATAAAACCAACCAGATAATACCAACCAGATAAAACCAACCAGATAAAACCAACCAGATAATACCAACCAGATAAAACCAACCAGATAATACCAACCAGATAATACCAACCAGATAATACCAACCAGATAATACCAACCAGATAAAACCAACCAGATAATACCAACCAGATAAAACCAACCAGATAATACCAACCAGATAATACCAACCAGATAATACCAACCAGATAATACCAACCAGATAAAACCAACCAGATAATACCAACCAGATAATACCAACCAGATAATACCAACCAGATAAAACCAACCAGATAATACCAACCAGATAAAACCAACCAGATAATACCAACCAGATAATACCAACCAGATAATACCAACCAGATAATACCAACCAGATAATACCAACCAGATAAAACCAACCAGATAAAACCAACCAGATAAAACCAACCAGATAAAACCAACCAGATAAAACCAACCAGATAATACCAACCAGATAAAACCAACCAGATAAAACCAACCAGATAATACCAACCAGATAAAACCAACCAGATAATACCAACCAGATAATACCAACCAGATAAAACCAACCAGATAAAACCAACCAGATAAAACCAACCAGATAAAACCAACCAGATAAAACCAACCAGATAATACCAACCAGATAAAACCAACCAGATAAAACCAACCAGATAATACCAACCAGATAAAACCAACCAGATAATACCAACCAGATAAAACCAACCAGATAATACCAACCAGATAAAACCAACCAGATAATACCAACCAGATAATACCAACCAGATAATACCAACCAGATAATACCAACCAGATAAAACCAACCAGATAATACCAACCAGATAAAACCAACCAGATAACACCAACCAGATAATACCAACCAGATAATACCAACCAGATAATACCAACCAGATAAAACCAACCAGATAATACCAACCAGATAATACCAACCAGATAATACCAACCAGATAAAACCAACCAGATAATACCAACCAGATAAAACCAACCAGATAATACCAACCAGATAATACCAACCAGATAATACCAACCAGATAAAACCAACCAGATAAAACCAACCAGATAAAACCAACCAGATAAAACCAACCAGATAATACCAACCAGATAAAACCAACCAGATAAAACCAACCAGATAATACCAACCAGATAAAACCAACCAGATAATACTAACCAGATAATACCAACCAGATAATACCAACCAGATAAAACCAACCAGATAAAACCAACCAGATAAAACCAACCAGATAATACCAACCAGATAATACCAACCAGATAATACCAACCAGATAATACCAACCAGATAATACCAACCAGATAATACCAACCAGATAAAACCAACCAGATAATACCAACCAGATAAAACCAACCAGATAAAACCAACCAGATAAAACCAACCAGATAATACCAACCAGATAAAACCAACCAGATAAAACCAACCAGATAAAACCAACCAGATAAAACCAACCAGATAATACCAACCAGATAAAACCAACCAGATAATACCAACCAGATAAAACCAACCAGATAATACCAACCAGATAATACCAACCAGATAATACCAACCAGATAAAACCAACCAGATAATACCAACCAGATAAAACCAACCAGATAAAACCAACCAGATAAAACCAACCAGATAATACCAACCAGATAATACCAACCAGATAATACCAACCAGATAATACCAACCAGATAAAACCAACCAGATAAAACCAACCAGATAAAACCAACCAGATAAAACCAACCAGATAAAACCAACCAGATAAAACCAACTAGATAATACCAACCAGATAATACCAACCAGATAAAACCAACCAGATAAAACCAACCAGATAAAACCAACCAGATCATCAGAGGAGCTCCGAACAGGAGGACACAAAGCAGTGGAGACGCCATCTCACAGACCCATCTTTGAGGCTTGATGTTCTGTTCCAAAAATGGAACCCTATTCCCTTCCTATAGTGCACAGATGGTGCATCAGAGACTAGAAATGCTAATCGGAAGAGAACAGATCTCCGGAATTATGATTTCCAAATGATTTCCAATGCTGCCTGGCATAAAGGAACACTAGACAAGCCATCCCAAGCTTGGGGGAGTTATATAATCACATATTACAATAAGCTTCCTCTGAAAGGTTGATGTCTTTTTTGGGAAATAGGAAGTCAGTTTCGTGGTGTCTCTTGGTACAGATATTAGTGATACTGAAAAAACAATGGCTGCATACCAAATGGTATACTAGTCCCAGAAATGTATTGGTCCAGCAGGCCAAGGAAGTATCAGCCAAGACTGGTTCTCCATGTTCAAGCTAGAATAGAGAGGGCTGGCAAAGACTAGAGAGGGCTGACAAAGACTGTAGACAGGGCTGGCAAAGACTAGAGAGGACTGGCAAAGACTAGAGAGGGCTGGCAAAGACTAGAGAGGGCTGGCAAAGACTAGAGAGGGCTGGCAAAGACTATAGAGGGCTGGCAAAGACTAGAGAGGGCTGGCAAAGACTAGAGAGGGCTGGCAAAGACTGTAGAGAGGGCTGGCAAAGACTAGAGAGGGCTGGCAAAGAATCTAGAGAGGGCTGACAAAGACTCTAGAGAGGGCTGACAAAGACTAGAGAGGGCTGACAAAGACCCTAGACAGGGCTGACAAAGACTAGAGAGGGCTGGCAAAGACTAGAGAGGGCTGACAAAGACTAGAGAGGGCTGGCAAAGACTAGAGAGGGCTGGCAAAGACTAGAGAGGGCTGGCAAAGACTAGAGAGGGCTGACAAAGACTAGAGGGGGCTGGCAAAGACTCTAGAGAGGGCTGACAAAGACTAGAGAGGGCTGGCAAAGACTAGAGAGGGCTGGCAAAGACTAGAGAGGGCTGGCAAAGACTCTAGAGAGGGCTGGCAAAGACTAGAGAGGGCTGGCAAAGACTAAAGAGGGCTGGCAAAGACTAGAGAGGGCTGACAAAGAATTGAGAGGGCTGGCAAAGACTAGAGAGGGCTGACAAAGACTGTAGAGAGGGCTGACAAAGACTGTAGAGAGGGCAGGCAAAGACTAGCGAGGACTGGCAAAGACTAGAGAGGGCTGGCAAAGACTCTAGAGAGGGCTGGCAAAGACTAGAGAGGGCAGGCAAAGACTAGAAAGGGCTGGCAAAGACTCTAGAGAGGGCTGGCAAAGACTAGAGAGGGCTGGCAAAGACTAGAAAGGGCTGGCAAAGACTAGAGAGGGCTGGCAAAGACTATAGAGGGCTGACAAAGACTCAAGTCCATAAACACCCCCATACCTATTAGCTATAACCTGTAGTCTGTAAACATCCCCCTACCTATTATCTATAACCTGTAGTCTGTAAACATCCCCCTACCT